>NC_091734.1:5105882-5406228 GCF_030179905.1 Drosophila bipectinata | reverse complement strand
CAAACACCCAGAACTTCATTCGTAAGTGAAAGCGTTTCTGTAAGGAAGTCTCTCTCTAAGCAGCAGTCTGAAAAAAAAATCAGAAAATTTTCACAAAAAAAAACTTAATCGGAAAAATAATGAAACCTCAAGGAAACAAGAACCGTCCTCCGGAACCCGGTGAGTCGGCCTCCAAGCGGGAGCGCAGGGATGGCCCTAGTGGCAGTGGTGCTGCTGGTGCGGGTGGTGGCTCCCCGAAACAGTCGCTGCGCAACCATCGCAAGGAACACCGCAACAAGGACGGCAGCAAGAGCCACGCCCACGGCCCGAACGCCCAAGAGCAGCAGCAGCAGAGCTCATCGGCCGGGCCATCGAACTACTGGATGAGCAGCGACTCGGATTCGAGTTACACAGAATCGAGCAGCAGCTCGTCGGTCTCCACCAGCTCCGACAGCTCGCCGGAGAGCTCGTACTCGTCCAGCGACAGCGATGACGAACCGGAACGGCCCGATAGGTCCGACCGGAAGCACAAGTGCTGCCGCCATCGCCACCACCATCGCCGTCGCCGCCACTACCATAAGCCGCACCGTCGCCGTCATCGCCGTCGAGGATGCATCGTAAAGCGCCCCAAGCGGAGTCGCCGCGCCAGGTCCTCGGCCGGGTTCTCCGACCGGCAGGGCAGGACTTTGGCGGCCATCGCCTCCAATTGCGTGGTGCCAGAACCAGCGCCTCTCATCCAAATCCCGGATCCGTTGCCGCAGTCCGTGCCGGGCCTTATACCGGCGGCCATGACTGTGCCCGCCCAGCTGGCCGTGCCACAGCCGGTGCCGGCTCCTGTACCCGCTCCTGCTCCCGTGCCAGCGCCAGCCCAGGAGCCCACTTCCACATCAGCGGCCAGCCACGCCCCGGAAGTTGCTCGAAAGCCACGTGCGGGCCGCACCAACTCCCAGACTAGAGGCGCCACCTCCACCACCGCCATCCAGCACTCCAATCAAATGCCCAACCGGCAGCAGCATCAGAGCCAGCCTCAGAACAACTACACTGCCGTCGAACTGACCTCCGGGGGAAAGACCTATCCCAGCACGGGCACGAAAGCCCGGGACAGCGAACCCATATTCCCGGAGGTGGAGAACAGCAACCTCTACAAGAGCAAGAGCCAGGCCATCGCCACCAGCAGCAAGGCAGCGACTCCGAAGAGCTCCATCACTAAGCCACCGGCGGGTCAGCCGAAGCCCATACAGCCCAGGATACAAGAATCCAATCCTGGCAGCAGCCACAACCACAATCAGATGTCCAACCACGGCGCCGCTCAGAGCACCACCACCACCTCGAAGCCGAGCATCAGCAGTTCCCAGAACAACCATGGCCAGCCGGTGGGCAGGGACGACTCGGCGAGGAGGAACTACAGTAACATCACCAGCAGCGCCCGACCCTACCGCCGCGGCATGGACCCCTCCCCGAACTCGACGGGCGGCCAGAGGCGTCAGTGGTCGAACAACCGGATGCGCTTCTCCCACAGGAATCCGCGCAGTCCCAGCTTGAGTCCGGGGGCCAGCGACAACGAGGGCAACAAGCACAACTCCGGGAACAACGACGGATACCGGCCCTTCTGCAACAAGAACAGCAAGAACGGATCATCGTCCTTCAACTTTAATGTCCTGCCGGTGCGGATAGTGCGCCTGCACATCAAGGGCCTGACCCGCCAGGTGACCAAGGAGCACATCACCGAGATCTTTGGGCACTTTGGCGAGATCACGGCCGTGGACTTTCCCACGGATCGATTCCAGGGACGCCAAGGCCGGGGCTATGCCTTCGTGGAGTACAACCGGCCGGAGGACTGTGCCTGCGCCATCAAGCACATGAACGGCGGCCAGATCGACGGCAAGCGGATCGTGGTCTCCGCCTTCCAGGAGAACATGCTGCGGGCACCGTGGCGTCAATACCGTCGCTACTCTCCCGTCCGCCGTCGCCCGCGCCGCAAGTCGGGCTCCCAATCCCCAACAGACTCGGTGCTCTCCCGCTCGGTCTCACCATCGCCGAGGAGCGACCGATCCCGACCCCGTTTCAAGTCGCGCTACCAGTCCACTTCCCGCTCCAGGTCCAGATCCGGGTCCCGGTCTCGATCCCGCACCCGCTCCCGCTCCTCGCCCCGCTATGGCCAGTACCATCGTCCCGATTCGCCTTAACATCCGGGGATCTGCCGGAAGCCCACTTGAAATCTATTATATAATTTGTGAACCAATTTTTTTGAATTAAAACTTAAAACGGGAAGTCCAAGGGGTCTTTGAGGAGGGGGTAAAGGATTACATAACTAGAGTGGCATGAGAGAGTTGCATAAATATCTGCATGTATTTTTGTTGAAAAAAACGTCATCCTTTCATCTGAAAAAATATGCAATACTGACCAAATAATCCCCATCCCGGCGAGAGAGACCAGTAGCTGGTCTAGTCGCGTGCCAGAGCCACGCGAGTGGGTTTCCGTTTATTGGAAACGGCAGTGGAGGCATCCGATTTAATTGTTCCGCGAAACGGTCGTCCAACCAGACCAGACCAGACCAGACCAGGTGAACAAACAAGTAAACAATTCCCCCGCTGAGGACGCTTCAGGTGTTCGTTTCGAGTGATATATGCATTCCGCACAATGGGACTTTTAATTACAGATTTTGGCAAAAAAAAAGTATCAGAGAGGGGGGTGGATGGCAGATGGCAGGGAGAATTAACTTTGATCGCAGGTCACAAAGGTAAAAAAAAGGGGGCAACAGTGCAAACACACGTGCCACACACGGCGTATACGCAATGTGCGAGGATGACACGAGAGCTTGTTTGTCGTTTTTTTTTTGACGTTTGATTTTGGATTGAAAGGCAAGAGCCAACTAACCAACAACCTTTTGACCTTTTAAAGCTTAGATCTAATATTTAATATCTTTCTTTATTTTCCCCTCCCCACAGATGCCGTCTCGCGCCTTGAGTGCCATGCAAAAGTTAACGGCCCTGGACTTTGATTACAACGAGATAGTTCGAGTGGAGGACTATAGCTTCTATGGGCTGAGGCTCTCGAAGTTGAATCTCAAAGGCAACCGGCTGCAGGGGATGCCGGAGCACGCGTTTGCGGGTCTGGAAGAGTGCCTGCAGGAGATCGATGTATCGGAGAACGGCCTACGCACCTTTCCGCTGATGGCCCTCCGGAAGCTGGATCATCTGAGGATACTGAGGCTATCCAATAATCGCATAGCCACCTTCTACGGCGACATCCAGCTGGCCACCAACAATGCCACGGCAGCGGCGGCGGCAGCAGCTGCCCTGCAACTGCCCTCGCTGATATTCCTGGACCTGAGCTCCAACCAGTTCGCCGAGATCGGGGACGACTGTTTCCGGGCCTTTCCGCAGCTGAAGACGCTGTCGTTCTACGCCAACCAGATCGAGATTGTCCAGCCGGAGGCGTTCAAGAGCCTGCGCGAACTGATGTCCCTGGACATGTCGCACAACCGGATAGTCACGCTGGATCCCAAGGTCTTCGAGAGGAACAAGCGCCTGCAGACGGTGGACCTCAGCCATAACCACATCCACGCCATCGGCGGTGTGTTCTCGGACCTGCCCCAGCTGCGAGAGGTGTTCCTCAGCGAGAACAACATCCTGGAGCTGCCGGCGGACGCCTTCACCAACTCCACCAACGTGGACGTCATCTACCTGGAGGCGAACGCCATCGGTCACATAGATCCGAACGTGTTCAGTACGCTGGTGAACCTGGACCACCTGTACCTCCGATCGAACTTCATACCGCTGCTGCCCGTGACCCTCTTCGACAAGTGCACGAAGCTGTCGTCCCTGTCGCTGGACAACAACGAGATCCAGGACCTGGAGATAGGCATGTTTAGGAAGCTGGAGCACCTGAGGGAGGTCCGCCTGCACAACAACCGAATCCGGAGGGTGAGGAAGGGAGTGTTCGAGCCGCTGCCGGCCCTGCAGGAGCTGCACATCCAGAAGAACAGCATCGAGGACATCGAACCGCAGGCCTTCCACACGCTGCTCAACATGCAGCACATCAATCTGCAGGACAACCAGCTGACCGTGCTGGAGGACATCTTTCCGGAGGACAACTCCAGCCTGCTGTCCGTCCAGCTGGAGGCCAACTACTTGCACAAAGTGCATCCGCGCACCTTCCGGCGCCAGCAGAAGGTCCAGATAATGTGGCTGCGCGACAACCAGCTGGCGCGTGTGGAGAGATCCTTCTTCGCCGACACCCCGCAGCTGGGGCGGCTCTATCTGAGCGATAATCGCATCCGGGACATCGAGAAGGACACGTTCGGCAGCCTGCTGCTGCTGCAGTTCCTCGACCTGAGCGGCAACCAGCTGCGGCAGCTGAGGCGCGACTACTTTTCGCCGCTGCAGAGCCTCGAGGAGCTGAGCCTGGCCCGCAACCACATCGAGGCCATCGAGGGGTATGCCTTCGCCAAGCTGAAGAACCTCAAGTCCCTGGACCTCTCCCACAATCCCCTCGTGCAAATCACCAGGGACGTCTTCCTCGACGAGCTGCCCCTTAGCTCGCTAAGCCTGGCCAACTGTTCGCTCCGGAAGCTCGAGCAGCACACCTTCAAGTCGCTGACCAACCTGAACGACCTGAACCTGGAGAGGAACCTGCTCAACCCGGCGGACATCCAGAAGCTGGACGTGCCGAATCTGCGGAAGCTCCAGCTGTCCCACAACAACTTCAGCCACGTGGGCCTGGGCGGCAATGCCGGCGGCATCATGGCCGGAATGTTCGACAAGCTGCGCTCCCTGCAACAGCTGACCATGGCCAACTGTAGTCTGGGCCATGTGCCGGACCTGCTCTTCTCCAAAAACCCCAACCTGGTGAAGCTCGATCTCTGCGACAATCGGCTCAGCCAGATGAACAGGAACATATTCAGCGGCCTGAACGTATTTAAGGAGCTGCGCCTGTGCCGGAACCTGCTCACCGAGTTCCCCCACATTGCCCTCTACAACCTGAGCACCCTGGAGAGCCTGGACCTGGCCAGGAACCACTTGGCATCCATCGATTTCTTCAAGCTGAGCGGTACCCTCAACCTGCGCCAACTTATCCTGAAGGACAACAAAATTACAGCCCTGAGCGGCTTCAATGCCGTCAACCTCACCCAGCTGGACAGCGTGGACCTGAGCGGAAACTCGTTGCTGTCGCTGCCAGCCAACTTCCTGAGGCATTCGATTAATCTGCAGAGAGTCGACCTGTCCAGTAACCGGTTCCTGCAGATCCCATCCTCGGCCCTCTCGGACGTCTCCATACCGCGCCTCTCGTGGCTCAACCTCACCGGCAATCCCATCAATCGCATCTACACCGTCAAGGAGGAGAGGTATCCGTATCTGAAGGAGCTCTACATCTGCCAGACCAATCTCTCCATACTGACGTCCAAGGACTTTGAAGCCTTCCAGGCTCTGCAGCACCTCCATCTGGTCAATAACAGGATTACTCGCATATCTCCGGGTGCCTTCAAGTCGCTCACCAACCTCCTGACCCTCGACCTGAGCGTCAACGAACTAGAAATGCTGCCCAAGGAGCGCCTCCAGGGCCTCAAACTGCTGCGATTCCTCAACATTTCGCACAACACCCTCAAGGACCTCGAGGAGTTCAGCGCCGATCTCTCGGAAATGCAAACCCTGGACCTCAGCTTCAACCAGTTGGACAGGATATCGAAGAAGACGTTCCGCAACCTGCACGGCCTGGTGGAGCTCCTCCTGATGGGCAATCGGATGACGGTATTGTCCAATGACGCCTTCCGCTACTTGAGGAAGCTGCATCTGCTGGACCTCAGGAAGAACTACTTCGAACTGGTGCCCCTGGATCCTCTGAAGCCGCTGGAAACCAATCTGAAGACTCTCAAACTGGAGGGTAAGTGAAGAAACTTAACTTTTGAGGAAAATGTGCAAGTGTGCGAATCGCTCGAGGATGTCTTTCTCAAAGCTTCTAGAAAGTGGACCTGTCTGGCAATATTTGGAATCTCAAACAGAGTGGCCAGATCGACTAGTCCCATTGCCAGATCGTCTATTAACTGCCTATCAGTCTGTCTTCCGAAAGGTGGCAGCACTTTGTTGAAAATTTTAAGGCCCTTGGCCGAATCCTCATTTTCAGTCAGTCGTTGTCGACTCCTCGACCTGAGCACCTCGAGCTCCCTATTTTATTTTCATCTTTTTTTCTTTATTTTAATTTTCAATTTTATTATTTTTCATTAAATACCATGGAATCTACCCCTCTAACGTTGCAATCAAATCGGTTGATCTGATTTTTTTTTAAATTTTTTGTGTTTATTTTTTTTTATTTTAAAACCCTGGGTTTTTCCAATAATTTATGGGTCATCTGTGCCTTGATCTCATTTTCTCATTTTTTTTATTTTTGATATATTTTTTTAATTTAAATAAAACCATGGGTTTTCAATCACCAACTTTAAGCTTGTCACCTTGCGGTTTCTTCTTAATCCCGTGAATAGCACTTATATTGTTTTTTAGTTCAATTGTATAACCCTGGGTTTTCCATGAGTTTTCTGGTTATTTCGGACTGGATCTCATTTGCTTATTTTTTTTTATTTTTGATATCTTATTTATACGATATCTTAATATATATATATTTTCTTAATTTAAATAAAACCCTGGGGCTTGCTTGCTTACTTTTTTGACTATTCCGGATCTCATTTGCTTATTGTTTTTATTTTTTTATTTTTGATATATATTTCTTTTAAAATATATATATTTTTTAATTAAAATAAAACCATGGGGTTGGTTTACTAACTTTTTTGACCATGCCAGATCTCATTTGCTTATTTTTTTAAATATTTTTATTTTTCAATCCAAATAAGACCATGGTTTACCGTGATCCAGCTTTTCAGCTGGTTGCTTTCTTCTTCTGGATCTCATTTACTTATTATTTTTTTTTTAATGTTTTTTTTTTAATTATTTATTATTTTCAATTGATTTCAGTTTTAATTTTTTTTTGCTTTTCTGAGCCTTCTTTCCTTTTTATTTTATTTTTTTAATGTTATTTTTTGTGCCAATTCGAGAAAAGGCCCCCCTGGGGGTTATGTAATTGACGAATATGAGTCGGGTGGCGCAAACAAGGCAAACAATTACCATTGCATGTGTTGGGCTTATCAAAAGGATTAACAACTGTCCTTTGATACGAGTCCTGCAGGAGCATGTGTGTGTGTGAGTGTTGGCAGGACGTTGTCATGGACAATTTGGTGCTCATTGCTATATCGTCTGACTACTCGTTTCAGAGAATCCACTGCATTGCAGCTGCGACGCCCAGAAGCTCTGGGAATGGCTGCGGGATCATCGCAAATGGTCACTGGCCACCGGCGGCGGCGGAGGAGGAGGCGGCGGCGGGGATTCCATTAATTACCTGAGGTGCGAACACCCCTCGGAGCTGCGGGGCAAGGTGTTTGGCAAAATGGAGCCACAGCAGTTCTGCGATGCCCCGCTAATACCGAAAATGGCCATCCAGGACATCCAGCCCTATTCGGTGGTCGTGTCGTGGCAGAGTCGTGACCATTTGGGTCTCACCGGCTTCGAAATTGTTTACCACGCCACCGGCGACGGTCTCGTTCCGGCCGGATCTCCAACGGACCGTGACCGTGAACGGGAGCGGGACCGAGACCGTGACAGGGACAGGGACCGGGACAGGAGCCATGACCATGAGCAGCGGCATCGTGAACAGGAACGGGAGCGAGACAGAGAGCGTTACCCTCTTGCCACGGATGAGGTAAGTTACACTTCAAAAAAAAAAGATATCTGATAATTTAAGCTATAGTGGAAGAGGATATTTATTTAAATTACGAGGCAGTATAATTTTCCGACTTTTCCCACCGGCTTTAAAGATAAGAGCCTATTTCGGAGGGTATTGCTTTCAAAATTTGAAAATACCAAGCACTTCCTAGGTCCGTAGCTTGTAAATCCGTAAATATTCCCGTACCTCATCGATAAATCCGCTTTAAAATGCAAAGCCCTTGTGTTCCGGCTGCTCATTACAATTTTCGAAACGCTTTAAGAGCCCAGTTGGCCAGTTGGCTCTTAGTTTTTGCCGGCAACATCGATAAACTGCTGATGGCCACCATCCGGGAAACTCGAAAGCCGCAGGGAAAGTTTTTAATAAAGCGACACGAACGCGGACAAGGATAGGGATAGGGACAGGGACAGGGACAGGGAAAGGACACAAACCTAGCCAGGGATGAGGAGTAAGGGACATCATCGGCCATGCTGATGCTAATACTGTCGTTGATCCTGATGAGAATGTGAATGGCAATGGGTGTTTTTTTTTTGGGGTGGATACTGGTTCCTGGATGGATAGAGGATAGTGTGGATAGAGGATAGTAGATGAAAATGACAATGGCTAAACTGCGATGACAATAACCGTCTTGCAACCTGGTTAATTTATTCCACAGATACACGGCAAGCGGCTGAACGGAACTGCCAGCTCCACCAAGCTAACCAAACTGAGTCCAAATACCCGGTATCACATCTGCGTCATCGGGAGCGGTAATTGGCTCTCGGAGCCTCTGGCGAATGCGCTACAACGCCTTCATGTCAACGACTCCAACCGGGAGGAGGAGGCTCTGGTGGTTTCGGCCCCCCTGCCGGAGTCATACTCCCCCTACCAGCATCATAGTCGAATGGCCATGGCTCAGGACCAGACCCAGGGCCAGGATGGGGATCTGGAGAATGCGATTGCCGGCGATAATGTGCTCATGGAGGTGCTGAAGAACTCTCACATCTCGGCCTGCACGGACGTCCAGACGCTGGACTCCACGCCCAGCCTGGTGACGGACGAGAACGGCCTGTCAAGCAACGGCTTCATCCACTCCATCCTGACCAGGAGGCTGGGCCTGATAGTCGGCTGCTGTCTGGGCATTATAGTCTTCATAGTGATGATCTCGGTGCTGAGCTACGTGAAGCTGAAGAAGCAGAGGATCGAGAACGCCAAGCGGCAGGCGGCCCTGCCCCCGGAATACATCTCCTATCGCCACTTCTCCATTCCCAACGAGGAGCTGACCCGGACAGCCGCCAGCGCCGGCAATGCCGCGGCTGCCGTGGCTGCTGCCCAGGCGGCGGCGGCGGCCCAAGCGGCGGCAGCTGCCCAGGCGGCGGCTAACAATTCGGGCACGCCGTCGGGCAGTTCACCGCACATGTCCAGTGTGCCCAGCGGCATCAGTGCACACATCAGTGGGACCAGCCTGAGCACCGGCACAGGCACCACCACCACTACAGCCACCACACCCATTGGCGGTGTACCGGTGGGTCTGCCCCTCGCTGCCAAGGCGGCCAGTCCCATCGTTGGCCTGGTGGTTGATCCCTCCACGGCGGCAGTTGCAGCCGATAACAGTGGCCACCACAGTCACAGCCACGCCCACAATCACAGTCACAACAATCACGCCCACAACCACGCCCATGCCCACCGCCAGAACAACGGTTATATGGCGGCAGGTGTGGTCCTCAACACCAATCACTTGAGTGTCTGTTAGTCGGCACCGTCACCGAACTCGTAGTAACTCCAACCAAAGAAAAGAAATATTTGAGCTGAAAATTCCAGGGAAGAAGATAAAGGGCTGGTTTTAGAAAATTTTGGATAATTTTTCAAAAGCTCATCTCTCTCTAAGAACCGGACCAGAATCCAAATTGCAAGACTATAATTTTAATTCAACAATCAAAGCATCATCACCAAATTTTTATAAAAACTTCTAAATTTAATTAAAAATAATTTATAACCCCGCCAATAAACTAATCACTTATTTTTTTAATTGAAAATCCAAACAAACTGAAATTAAGAGCACTTTGCAAGTATCACAAAGTAAGCTTAATTCAATCGAAACGTTCTCCAACGTACATTAGCTTTTATTATAATTTGAAAACACTTTCCCCAAAAAGAGCCAAAAATGTGAATGAAAAAATTTCAAAATAATTGCCAACTCACTCGATAATAAATGAGTTCTAAGAGGATCCTGTCAGAGTTGAGAGTGCTGGGAGTGGAGGGGGTCTGGATTTTTGGCATTCAACAACATAATCCGCTTTTAATAATTAAATTGATGGCGTGATTTATGTGAATTCAAAGTGAATTAAGTGAATCCGAAACCGAATCGCCACCATACCCCACCCACTGAGAAGTACTATTCAAATCAAATCGGCATTAGTTTTTCAAATAAACCTCCCATCCCCCTGGGACAGCCCCTCACTGGATAAATCATATTTCATACTCGAAAAATGGAGTCAAAACTTTTTACCAATCAGAGCAAATGCCAAAGCATTTTTTACGTTTAAAAAATATGCATTTAATTTACGTGGGAAGCCCAAATAAATACAACTTGCCAAAAATACTGAAAATCCAAAGCAAAAACCCATGAGGGAAAAAAATATGAAAAATAAATAAAAAGAAGCTAGGTTAGTGATAATCATGATGATGCGTTCAACGTTCGTTTAGTTATGACAATTGAAAGTAGAGCACAAAGCGATGGAAATGAAAATTCAAATGGAAATGAAAACTAAAAATGGAAATCGAAATGCGAAATGGAAAACAAAAAAAAAAACTAAAGTAAAGTATCGCAGAATTTTCAATGTAAATAATGTGGAATCAAAGCGAAATCTCAGCCAGAAAAATGGGGAAAAAAATTGCAAAAGTAATAATCGTAAATAGTATGCGAAATGTGGGGGGAGAAAATGTTGCATCTAAATCAAACTAAGCTCGATGGCTATCTATAGGAATTACATAATACACACAGACCCTTTCCCCCAAAAAAACACACACACCCATCAAGGCCCTACATATATACATCCATAAATAGTATATAATGGATAAAAAAAGAATAGAAAGAAAACACACACCAGAAACACTTTTTTTTTGTGAGCTAGACTTAGTGAATAAATAATGTATGTGAATTTTTTTTTTTTAGCAAGTACTTGAATGATTACTAAAGAATCAAAGATAAAAACTAGCGTAAAGTAAATTAAATTAAAAAATATGAGCACTTGCAGCGGTGTAAAGAGACGAAGGAAACATATTAACAAACTAACTAAAAAATATACAATTAAGAGCTGGCCCCGATTATTATGCGTAATTGTTAGCAAAACTCAAAGAGTTTCATATGAATATATATATATATATAAATATTAAATCAAACTGAACTTTTTTTTTTCTTCTAGTTAACTGCTCTGTATTTATTTCCAATGGATTGTTTTCCTAAATATACAATACTATTTGTTTGTTTTTTTTTTGGTGGGTTGAAATTAGAAAACAAATTAAGCTTTAGTCAAGAATGAGAATACAATATGCATAAAGATTTACTTTAGCAAGTGAAATGAGCTGGCAAATGAACAATTTGATGGCCATAAAGCATAATGACAAAACAAGAATTATTTAAGGCCGTCGGAACGTCTAGGAAATAGAATGCAAATAATAGAGCTGCTAAAGAATTTCTAGCAAATAAAGCAAACGAGTTAAGTGAAAGCAAATCAAAATCCAAGAAATGTTGCCAAACAGACACACAGAAACACAACCCACACCCCCAACTAGCATACAAAAGAAGATTTTCTCATTTTCTCAGTGTGCCCGTGTGTCCTGTGTGCTTGGGCTTTACAAATATTTTAATATTGTTATGTTGAAAACAAAAACAGCAACAGCAACAGAAATAGCAATAGCAATAGAAAGTAAAGCATTCTGGAAAGAAAACTTAAAAGCAAACAATAACAAGCAGAACTGGGCCATTGGGGAAATGGGCAGTACGAGTACGAAAATGCAAATCAAAATCAAAAAATCGAACTTAGGGCAACAAAATAAGTAAAAAAATACAAAAAACTATAAAGAAAAGAAGCAAAAATAATCAAATTGAACAATGCTTCCCCTTATGCTCTACAAAAAGAAAAGAAACAAAAAAAAAAATACATTTTGCTGCAGGGCCGAGCTCGAACTCGAACTCGGGACTCTTCCCTTCAATTCTCGTTCAATTGTAGGGCATAAAAAGCAAACACATGCCGACCCAACCAAACTGCAGAGGTAAAAATTAAACAAACAACCAGACAAAGCCCCCAGAAAAAAATGAGAAAAAAACACCCAATAAATGTAATAAATTAAAAAAAAAATGAAAAATTCACAAAAAAAAATACAAAACTAAATAAAGTAAAACCAAATATTGTATGGCAAGCAACACAAAGTAAAATATTAATAAATGACAAGAAACTTTCAAACAAAATTCCCCACAAAAAAGGTTTTTCACTATTTGATTGCAGCGGATATTTGCACATGGTATTGCATTTGCATTTTCGGGCGTAGGGCGTTGGGGAGGGGAACTGCACCTGCACCTGCAATTTGCACCTGTGTTTACCTTACAGCCTGCAACATAGGCTTGCGGTAAGTTTGTCCATAAAATACGAAAGTAAAAAGATTTCTCTATGTATTTTGGTTTCAGGCCACTTTCCAAAGAGAGATTCTCATAAAATTACGGCTTTAGTTTGCATTTATTTTTGTTTATCTCAAAAATGAATGTACGCCTTTTGATTTCTTAGCTTTAATCCAGCAATTTATTTGTTTACTTT
Organism: Drosophila bipectinata; assembly: GCF_030179905.1. NCBI lineage: Eukaryota > Metazoa > Arthropoda > Insecta > Diptera > Drosophilidae > Drosophila > Drosophila bipectinata. The sequence goes on along the minus strand of NC_091734.1, from coordinate 5,393,686 downwards.
TTGATGTAAAAAATTGTATATTATTTTTATTTTTGTCTGTGATCATCATTGAACTCGAAACCAACTCCACTTGAGGAGTAACATGCCTGGAAGCTACCTTTTTTATTTTATTTGCATGCATTTGTGCAGGACTACCCTTTGCCTTTATTTTTTAGTCCACATCCTCGCCCTCTTGTTTTTTTGTTGCAAATTTTAATTAAATGGAAATTTCCGCTGTCTTGAGCACGTTTTCTCATCAGCGGCATTAAATGCTATGCAGAATTTTAATTAGGCCCGCAACTCACACCCACCACTGCATGTATGTAGGAAAAGGACATGTACAGGACTGGGTGCTGGGTGCTGGGTGAGTGGGCTTGTGTGCAACAGGATTTGTAGCACAATTGCTGGCGAGCTAAGAGGCGAAGGATGTCAGGATGTTTGGCTGGCAGGAAACTGGTGGGAAATTGAGCCCTATCCACGCAATAAAACGCTAAATAATAGTGACTGTGAGGCATCTTGGCCAAGTGCAAACACAGCGACTGCTGGAAGGCAAATTGGGCCAGAAAACCGGCAACGACTGACGCCAATCTATTTCACTAGTCGGGCGAGTAAGTAAGTTACCAAGTTGTTTAATTAAAACAAACTTTAATTGGCCAAACTTCCCTGGCATGGTACACCATGGCGGCAGGGTCGGGCTTGGCATGGTATGGTCCTTCGTGTGTCCTTCTCGTGTGCTGCTAGTGTGCTGTATTTTTTTTTTTCAGTTTCAGCCACCTATTTTGTGGAATAACATCACTGTGGACTATGTCGATTTGAATGTCTAATTGCCGGACATGCCAGCTAACACATCACTTGACACAATTGTAAATATGTCGCACTAATTGAAAATAATCAAAAGGATCACCCATCGAAGTTAATTGGAAAGGCACTCTGACTTCACAACTATCAGAAGAAAAAAATACGGGGAGAAAATGAAAAGGTAACAGGAAACAGGAAATGAAAAATAAAAGTTTCTCTCTATCTCTCTGGTAGAAGGCAAAGATGAAGAGGTTCTTTAAGACCAAAGTGAGTCAAAGATAAATCGAATTAAATTCCACTTCATTGGTTCTCGTAAGCCTTTACCAAATAAAAGCCAAGCCATAACAAATAGACCTTCAATATGGAAAGTTATGCCACAGACAAACAGATGGTCGAGGGTAAACGCGAAGCATATTTCTCACATGAACGCCACAAAACTATTGAAAATTACTATAAACAGCCTGGCCAAGAATCGCATGAATTGGTTTTATATATACATATAAATATATATGCTCTGCACATACGCATCTACATATATACAACAATGACCGAAAAACAACAAATATTTTTTATGATAGCCATGGAACTGACCAAAAACCACCGCACACGACACGATTCGTTTCGATTTATGGGCGTCGATTTGTGGGTAGCTTTTCTCCTTCACTACTCTATACTACATATACTTTGTACATATGTTCCTGTTCGATAATACATATATATATATATATTTATTTGAACATATATGTATTGTCCGGAGTCCGTAAACACAAACAACGGCAGCAGCAAACAAGTAAGAAAACTCAGCGAAAAGTTTTTCCATTAAATCAATGAAGCGAACAAAATATTCGCACCAAAGCAGCGGCGACAGGAATCAAGCCGAAAATTGGCCAACTTTTTGATTTGAAAGGATTTCCCAATCCAAATATTTTTTTTACCCAGCCTCGAATCTAAACATACTTTATACTAATATACAGATAATAAGTGACTTGAATTGCTTTTGTTTAAATAGAGGGCTCTATAGGAATGGTAATTATTTAAGAGCTTGTTGGCAAATGAATAATCTGTTGTTGTTGGCATAAAATGTGTGTCCATTGTTCATTTTTAATAAAAACTCAGAAAACAAAAAACCTACCATGTTTGTGTCATCGGACATGGACGAGTCAAAGGGATTTCAGTACTCCGCATTGCAAAAGAATCGGCTTTATGGGACTTGAACTTTGTCCATGAACAACATCACCTTTCACCCATCACCTTTCATCCAAGCCCAGCTAGCCAGCCAGCTCCAGCCTCCACATCTCCACATCTCCAACGAATGCCATTTCAAGTGTCATTCCGTTTGTTATACACACATATTTTTATGCCTGATGACAGCTCAATTTTTTGCCTCTAGTTTTTGCACTTTTTCCAGCCACTCGCCACAAACACACAAAAAATGCACAAAAGTTTCAAAACAAAAAATATGTTTTTTGGGTCACAAAAATAGAACAAAAAGCCAATATTGCAGAGAAGAGCTATGGTGGTAAAATGGCGGGGCAGGAGCCACTGGATCGGTGGAATATACGTGTGTTCGTATGTTGAGAATGGCGACGCGCGGACAATAAATGGCCACACGACAAAACATACGTTTCGTGTACAAATTTATGTCATAAATTTCGCCTTTGAAGAATTTTGTTTGTTGGTTCCACTAAGGTAAAGAATAAAGCGTTTCACAGTCTATCAATATACGTCTGTTCACTAAAACGGTCTCCAACCGGGGCATTCTTAAAACTTATTCCAAAACCTTAATATTGCAACATTATTGCTTATCTAATTTCCTGTTTAAGAAGCGCATCTGATTTCAAATATAGATTTTAATTTTTGAAATTTTTCCAAATTTACCTACTTTTTCTCCTTCGGATGGCCATAGCTCTGCCAATTTGTATCCGATCAGGATATAAAGTACCATTTAGTAATCAGCGAACCCAGAAGCTTCTTTCCTCATTAAAAACATTGCCTAAAAATCGTTTTTTAATTTTTCGAAATTTTTTCTAGGGGTACCCCTACAAAATTGTGCGTTTTCCCAATTTTCCCACTTTTGCTTCTTCGGATGGCCATAGCTTTGCCAATTTGTATCCGATCAGGATATAAAGTACCATTTAGTAATCAGCGAACCCAGAAGCGACTTTCCTCATTCAAAACATTGGCTAACATCGTTTTTTAATTTTTCGAATTATTGTTTGAATAATTCGGGTTTGCTTGAATAAGTTTGCTTATATCTCGGTAATTTTCTAACCGATCGGGAAGCAAAGTACCATTCCTGAATCAGGACCTCATTTTCCTTTGAACTGCATTATAGAATCTTCGTAAGATCCTTATCCACATCGTTAATGACGATGCTGACCCTTTTCTTAAATATAATAGCTTGTCAAAATGTTGTTTTTGGATTTCGAAAATCCCTTGAAGCAGATCGAAGGATGTTTATAACCTGATTCCAAAATTATATTCCATTCTAAGATCCGTTTAAAAAAGACCGAGATATAAGCAAACCAATATATGGAAATACGTTTCCAAGCCAAATTTAGTTATCATTCGATCTTAACTTGGCCAATACCAGATTTTTCTAGCCAAATGAACGGGCCGTATTTTTCTGCATTTTTTGACATCCCACAATCCGGGCTTAGATGTCCATTGGCCGAGTTATCCACAAAAAACAGTCACGGATCGAACTTTAAACTTTTCAAAAAGCTTGGGCGGGCGGGAACTTTTTTGAATTTGAATTTAAATAAAACGGATCGTATTTTGAATCCACAGGCGCGGGCGGCAAACTTATTTTTTAAATTTGAATTTGAATTTAACGGATTTCGATCAACTTACAATCCACACATGTCCCACATAGGATCCACACAGGTCCCACATAAGTTCCACACAGGTCCCACATAGGATCCACATAGGTCCCACATAAGTTCCACATAGGATCCACATACCACCAAAGACACGAACCGGTTCAGCCAAGACACCTCCCAGTGGATCAAAGCTCAACCCGTGACGTCACGGACTTTCGAAGCTGAAAATTTTTAAGTTTCCAGCCGCTACCAGGCGCGGAGTACCAGGCGAACAGAAACAGGTAGTAGGTGGATTATATTTTTTGAAACAGTTTTTTGTGAATAACTCGGCCATTTGGCATCTAAGCCCGGGTTGTGGTATCTCATAAAATGCAGAAAAATACGGCCCATTTAACTGGCCAACAAAATCTGGTATTGGCCAAGTTAACACGGAGTGGTAAAGAAATTTGGCTTAGAAATATATTTCTATAAATGGATTTGCTTATATCTCGGGACTTTTCCAACCGATCTTAAAATGGAATGTTATTTTGGAATCAGGACATGAACATCCTTCGATCTGCATCAAAGGATTTTCGAAATCCAACAACAAAGTGTCGATCAAAAATCATATTTAAGGAAAGGATCAGAATCACCATTTCAGGATTTAATGAAGATCCTTTGATGCAGTTCGAAGGACATTAAGGTCCTGATTCAGGAATGGTACTTTGCGTCCCGATCGGTTGGAAAATTACGGAGTTATAAACAAGCGAAGTTTTAAAAATAAATATCTGAAACAAATTTGTTAGCCACTCCGTGTTAACTTGGCTAATGCCAGACATTGTTAGCCAGGTAGATGGCCCGTATTTTTCTGCAATTTATGAGATACCACAACCCGGGCTTAGATGCCAAATGGCCGAGTTATTCACAAAAAACTGTTTCAAAAAATAGAATCCACCTACTACCTGTTTCTGTTCGCCTGGTACTCCGCGCCTGGTAGCGGCCGGAAACTTGAAAATTTTCAGCCTCGAAAGTCCGTGACGTCACGGGTTGAGCTTTGATCCACTGGGAGGTGTCTTGGCTGAACCGGTTCGTGTCCTTGGTGGTATGTGGATCCTATGTGGAACTTATGTGGGACTTATGTGGATCCTATGTGGGACCTGTGTGGAACTTATGTGGGACCTGTTTGGATCCTATGTGGAACATGTGTGGATTGTAAGTTGATCGAAATCCGTTAAATTCAAATTCAAATTTAAAAAATAAGTTTGCCGCCCGCGCCTGTGGATTCAAAATACGATCCGTTTTATTTAAATTCAAATTCAAAAAAGTTCCCGCCCGCCCAAGCTTTTTGAGAAGTTTAAAGTTTGATCCGTGACTCTTTTTTGTGGATAACTCGGCCAATGGACATCTAAGCCCGGATTGTGGGATGTCAAAAAATGCAGAAAAATACGGCCCGTTCATATGGCTAGAAAAATCTGGTATTGGCCAAGTTAAGATCGAATGGTAAAGAAATTTGGCTTGGAAACGTATTTCCATATATTGGTTTGCTTATATCTCGGTCTTTTTTAAACGGATCTTAGAATGGAATATAATTTTGGAATCAGGACATAAACATCCTTCGATCTACATCAAGAGCTTTTCGAAAACCTACCACAACATTTCGAGCGGCTTTCATATTTTAGAAAAGGATCAGCATCGTCATTAACGATGTGGATAAGGATCTTACGAAGATTCTATAATGCAGTTCAAAGGAAAATGAGGTCCTGATTCAGGAATGGTACTTTGCTTCCCGATCGGTTAGAAAATTACCGAGATATAAACAAATTTATTCAAGCAAACCCGAATTATTCAAACAATAATTCGAAAAATTAAAAAACGATGTTTAGCCAATGTTTTGAATGAGGAAAGTCGCTTCTGGGTTCGCTGATTACTAAATGGTACGTTATGTCCTGATCGGATACAAATTGGCAGAGCTATGGCCATCCGAAGAAGCAAAAGTGGGAAAATTGGGAAAACGCACAATTTTGTAGGGGTACCCCTAGGAAAAAATTCGAAAAATTAAAAAACGATTTTTGGGCAATGTTTTGAATGAGGAAAGAAGCTTCTGGGTTCGCTGGTTACTAAATGGTACTTTATATCCTGATCGGATACAAATTGGCAAAGCTATGGCCATCCGAAGAAGCAAAAGTGGGAAAATTGGGAAAACGCACAATTTTGTGAGGGTACCCCTAGGAAAAATTTCGAAAAATTAAAAAACGATTTTAAGGCAATGTTTTTAATGAGGAAAGAAGCTTCTGGGTTCGCTGATTACTAAATGGTACTTTATATCCTGATCGGATACAAATTGGCAGAGCTATGGCCATCCGAAGAAGCAAAAGTGGGAAAATTGGGAAAACGCACAATTTGGTGAGGGTACCCCTAGGAAAAATTTCGAAAAATTAAAAAACGATTTTTGGGCAATGTTTTGAATGAGGAAAGTCGCTTCTGCGTTCGCTGATTACTAAATGGTACTTTATATCCTGATCGGATACAAATTGGCAAAGCTATGGCCATCCGAAGAAGCAAAAGTGGGAAAATTGGGAAAACGCACAATTTTGTGAGGGTACCCCTAGGAAAAATTTCGAAAAATTAAAAAACGATTTTTGGGCAATGTTTTGAATGAGGAAAGTCGCTTCTGGGTTCGATGATTACTAAATGGTACTTTATATCCTGATCGGATACAAATTGGCAAAGCTATGGCCATCCGAAGAAGCAAAAGTGGGAAAATTGGGAAAACGCACAATTTTGTAGGGGTACCCCTAGGAAAAATTTCGAAAAATTAAAAAACGATATTTAGGCAATGTTTTGAATAAGGAAAGAAGCTTCTGGGTTCGCTGATTACTAAATGGTACTTTATATCCTGATCGGATACAAATTGGCAGAGCTATGGCCATCCGAAGAAGCAAAAATGGGAAAATTGAGAAAACGCACAATTTCGTAGGGGTACCCCTAGGAATAATTTCGAAAAATTAAAAAACGATATTTAGGCAATGTTTTGAATGAGGAAAGAAGCTTCTGGGTTCGCTGGTTACTAAATGGTACTTTATATCCTGATCGGATACAAATTGGCAAAGCTATGGCCATCCGAAGAAGCAAAAGTGGGAAAATTGGGAAAACGCACAATTTTGTGAGGGTACCCCTAGGAAAAATTTCGAAAAATTAAAAAACGATTTTTAGGCAATGTTTTTAATGAGGAAAGAAGCTTCTGGGTTCGCTGATTACTAAATGGTACTTTATATCCTGATCGGATACAAATTGGCAAAGCTATGGCCATCCGAAGAATCAAAAGTGAGAAAATTGAGAAAACGCACAATTTTGTAGGGGTACCCCTAGGAAAAATTTCGAAAAATTAAAAAACGATATTTAGGCAATGTTTTGAATGAGGAAAGAAGCTTCTGGGTTCGCTGATTACTAAATGGTACTTTATATCCTGATCGGATACAAATTGGCAGAGCTAAGGCCATCCGAAGAGGCAAAATTGGGAAAATTGAGAAAACGCACAATTTTGTAGGGGTACCCCTAGGAAAAATTTCGAAAAATTAAAAAACGATTTTTGGGCAATGTTTTGAATGAGGAAAGAAGCTTCTGGGTTCGCTGATTACTAAATGGTACTTTATATCCTGATCGGATACAAATTGGCAAAGCTATGGCCATCCGAAGAAGCAAAAGTGGGAAAATTTGGAAAACGCACAATTTTGTGAGGGTACCCCTAGGAAAAATTTCGAAGAATTAAAAAACGATATTTAGGCAATGTTTTGAATGAGGAAAGAAGCTTCTGGGTTCGCTGATTACTAAATGGTACTTTATATCCTGATCGGATACAAATTGGCAGAGCTATGGCCATCCGAAGAAGCAAAAATGGGAAAATTGGGAAAAAGCACAATTTTGTAGGGGTACCCCTAGGAAAAATTTCGAAAAATTAAAAAACGATTTTTAGGCAATGTTTTTAATGAGGAAAGAAGCTTCTGGGTTCGCTGATTACTAAATGGTACTTTATATCCTGATCGGATACAAATTGGCAAAGCTATGGCCATCCGAAGAAGCAAAAGTGGGAAAATTGAGAAAACGCACAATTTTGTAGGGGTACCCCTAGGAAAAATTTCGAAAAATTAAAAAACGATTTTTGGGCAATGTTTTGAATGAGGAAAGTCGCTTCTGCGTTCGCTGATTACTAAATGGTACTTTATATCCTGATCGGATACAAATTGGCAAAGCTATGGCCATCCGAAGAAGCAAAAGTGGGAAAATTGGGAAAACGCACAATTTTGTGAGGGTACCCCTAGGAAAAATTTCGAAAAATTAAAAAACGATATTTAGGCAATGTTTTGAATGAGGAAAGAAGCTTCTGGGTTCGCTGATTACTAAATGGTACTTTATATCCTGATCGGATACAAATTGGCAAAGCTATGGCCATCCGAAGAAGCAAAAGTGGGAAAATTTGGAAAACGCACAATTTTGTGAGGGTACCCCTAGGAAAAATTTCGAAGAATTAAAAAACGATATTTAGGCAATGTTTTGAATGAGGAAAGAAGCTTCTGGGTTCGCTGATTACTAAATGGTACTTTATATCCTGATCGGATACAAATTGGCAGAGCTATGGCCATCCGAAGAAGCAAAAATGGGAAAATTGGGAAAAAGCACAATTTTGTAGGGGTACCCCTAGGAAAAATTTCGAAAAATTAAAAAACGATATTTAGGCAATGTTTTGAATGAGGAAAGTCGCTTCTGCGTTCGCTGATTACTAAATGGTACTTTATATCCTGATCGGATACAAATTGGCAAAGCTATGGCCATCCCAAGAAGCAAAAGTGGGAAAATTGGGAAAACGCACAATTTTGTGAGGGTACCCCTAGGAAAAATTTCGAAAAATTAAAAAACGATATTTAGGCAATGTTTTGAATGAGGAAAGAAGCTTCTGGGTTCGCTGATTACTAAATGGTACTTTATATCCTGATCGGATACAAATTGGCAAAGCTATGGCCATCCGAAGAAGCAAAAGTGGGAAAATTGGGAAAACGCACAATTTTGTAGGGGTACCCCTAGGAAAAAATTCGAAAAATTAAAAAACGATATTAAGGAAATGTTTTGAATGAGGAAAGAAGCTTCTGGGTTCGCTGATTACTAAATGGTACTTTATATCCTGATCGGATACAATTTGGCAGAGCTATGGCCATCCGAAGAAGCAAAAATGGGAAAATTGAGAAAACCCACAATTTTGTGAGGGTACCCCTAGGAAAAATTTCGAAAAATTAAAAAACGATATTTAGGCAATGTTTTGAATGAGGAAAGAAGCTTCTGGGTTCGCTGATTACTAAATGGTACTTTATATCCTGATCGGATACAAATTGGCAGAGCTAAGGCCATCCGAAGAGGCAAAATTGGGAAAATTGAGAAAACGCACAATTTTGTAGGGGTACCCCTAGGAAAAATTTCGAAAAATTAAAAAACGATTTTTGGGCAATGTTTTGAATGAGGAAAGAAGCTTCTGGGTTCGCTGATTACTAAATGGTACTTTATATCCTGATCGGATACAAATTGGCAAAGCTATGGCCATCCGAAGAAGCAAAAGTGGGAAAATTGAGAAAACGCACAATTTTGTAGGGGTACCCCTAGGAAAAATTTCGAAAAATTAAAAAACGATTTTTGGGCAATGTTTTGAATGAGGAAAGTCGCTTCTGCGTTCACTGATTACTAAATGGTACTTTATATCCTGATCGGATACAAATTGGCAGAGCTATGGCCATCCGAAGAAGCAAAAATGGGAAAATTGGGAAAAAGCACAATTTTGTAGGGGTACCCCTAGGAAAAATTTCGAAAAATTAAAAAACGATATTTAGGCAATGTTTTGAATGAGGAAAGTCGCTTCTGCGTTCGCTGATTACTAAATGGTACTTTATATCCTGATCGGATACAAATTGGCAAAGCTATGGCCATCCCAAGAAGCAAAAGTGGGAAAATTGGGAAAACGCACAATTTTGTGAGGGTACCCCTAGGAAAAATTTCGAAAAATTAAAAAACGATATTTAGGCAATGTTTTGAATGAGGAAAGAAGCTTCTGGGTTCGCTGATTACTAAATGGTACTTTATATCCTGATCGGATACAATTTGGCAAAGCTATGGCCATCCGAAGAAGCAAAAGTGGGAAAATTGAGAAAACGCACAATTTTGTAGGGGTACCCCTAGGAAAAATTTCGAAAAATTAAAAAACGATATTTAGGCAATGTTTTAAATGAGGAAATAAGCTTCTGGGTTCGCTGATTACTAAATGGTACTTTATATCCTGATCGGATACAATTTGGCAAAGCTATGGCCATCCGAAGAAGCAAAAGTGGGAAAATTGAGAAAACGCACAATTTTGTAGGGGTACCCCTAGGAAAAATTTCGAAAAATTAAAAAACGATTTTTAGGCAATGTTTTGAATGAGGAAAGAAGCTTCTGGGTTCGCTGATTACTAAATGGTACTTTATATCCTGATCGGATACAAATTGGCAAAGCTATGGCCATCCGAAGAAGCAAAAGTGGGAAAATTGGGAAAACGCACAATTTTGTAGGGGTACCCCTAGGAAAAAATTCGAAAAATTAAAAAACGATATTAAGGAAATGTTTTGAATGAGGAAAGAAGCTTCTGGGTTCGCTGATTACTAAATGGTACTTTATATCCTGATCGGATACAAATTGGCAAAGCTATGGCCACCCGAAGAAGCAAAAGTGGGAAAATTGGGAAAACGCACAATTTTGTAGGGGTACCCCTAGGAAAAAATTCGAAAAATTAAAAAACGATATTTGGGCAATGTTTTGAATGAGGAAAGAAGCTTCTGGGTTCGCTGATTACTAAATGGTACTTTATATCCTGATCGGATACAATTTGGCAAAGCTATGGCCATCCGAAGAAGCAAAAGTGGGAAAATTGAGAAAACGCACAATTTTGTAGGGGTACCCCTAGGAAAAATTTCGAAAAATTAAAAAACGATATTTAGGCAATGTTTTGAATGAGGAAATAAGCTTCTGGGTTCGCTGATTACTAAATGGTACTTTATATCCTGATCGGATACAAATTGGCAGAGCTATGGCCATCCGAAGAAGCAAAAATGGGAAAATTGGGAAAAAGCACAATTTTGTAGGGGTACCCCTAGGAAAAATTTCGAAAAATTAAAAAACAATTTTTAGGCAATGTTTTGAATGAGGAAAGAAGCTTCTGGGTTCGCTGATTATTAAATGGTACTTTATATCCTGATCGGATACAATTTGGCAAAGCTATGGCCATCCGAAGAAGCAAAAGTGGGAAAATTGAGAAAACGCACAATTTTGTAGGGGTACCCCTAGGAAAAATTTCGAAAAATTAAAAAACGATATTTAGGCAATGTTTTGAATGAGGAAATAAGCTTCTGGGTTCGCTGATTACTAAATGGTACTTTATATCCTGATCGGATACAAATTGGCAGAGCTATGGCCATCCGAAGAAGCAAAAATGGGAAAATTGGGAAAAAGCAAAATTTTGTAGGGGTACCCCTAGGAAAAATTTCGAAAAATTAAAAAACGATTTTTGGGCAATGTTTTGAATGAGGAAAGAAGCTTCTGGGTTCGCTGATTACTAAATGGTACTTTATATCCTGATCGGATACAATTTGGCAAAGCTATGGCCATCCGAAGAAGCAAAAGTGGGAAAATTGAGAAAACGCACAATTTTGTAGGGGTACCCCTAGGAAAAATTTCGAAAAATTAAAAAACGATATTTAGGCAATGTTTTAAATGAGGAAATAAGCTTCTGGGTTCGCTGATTACTAAATGGTACTTTATATCCTGATCGGATACAAATTGGCAGAGCTATGGCCATCCGAAGAAGCAAAAATGGGAAAATTGGGAAAAAGCAAAATTTTGTAGGGGTACCCCTAGGAAAAATTTCGAAAAATTAAAAAACGATTTTTGGGCAATGTTTTGAATGAGGAAAGAAGCTTCTGGGTTCGCTGATTACTAAATGGTACTTTATATCCTGATCGGATACAATTTGGCAAAGCTATGGCCATCCGAAGAAGCAAAAGTGGGAAAATTGAGAAAACGCACAATTTTGTAGGGGTACCCCTAGGAAAAATTTCGAAAAATTAAAAAACGATATTTAGGCAATGTTTTGAATGAGGAAATAAGCTTCTGGGTTCGCTGATTACTAAATGGTACTTTATATCCTGATCGGATACAAATTGGCAGAGCTATGGCCATCCGAAGAAGCAAAAGTGGGAAAATTGAGAAAACGCACAATTTTGTAGGGGTACCCCTAGGAAAAATTTCGAAAAATTAAAAAACGATATTTAGGCAATGTTTTGAATGAGGAAAGAAGCTTCTGGGTTCGCTGATTACTAAATGGTACTTTATATCCTGATCGGATACAAATTGGCAGAGCTATGGCCATCCGAAGAAGCAAAAGTGGGAAAATTGAGAAAACGCACAATTTTGTAGGGGTACCCCTAGGAAAAATTTCGAAAAATTAAAAAACGATATTTAGGCAATGTTTTGAATGAGGAAATAAGCTTCTGGGTTCGCTGATTACTAAATGGTACTTTATATCCTGATCGGATACAATTTGGCAAAGCTATGGCCATCCGAAGAAGCAAAAGTGGGAAAATTGAGAAAACGGAAAAAAGCAAAATTTTGTAGGGGTACCCCTAGGAAAAATTTCGAAAAATTAAAAAACGATTTTTGGGCAATGTTTTGAATGAGGAAAGAAGCTTCTGGGTTCGCTGATTACTAAATGGTACTTTATATCCTGATCGGATACAATTTGGCAAAGCTATGGCCATCCGAAGAAGCAAAAGTGGGAAAATTGAGAAAACGCACAATTTTGTAGGGGTACCCCTAGGAAAAATTTCGAAAAATTAAAAAACGATATTTAGGCAATGTTTTGAATGAGGAAATAAGCTTCTGGGTTCGCTGATTACTAAATGGTACTTTATATCCTGATCGGATACAAATTGGCAGAGCTATGGCCATCCGAAGAAGCAAAAATGGGAAAATTGGGAAAAAGCACAATTTTGTAGGGGTACCCCTAGGAAAAATTTCGAAAAATTAAAAAACGATTTTTAGGCAATGTTTTGAATGAGGAAAGAAGCTTCTGGGCTCGCTGATTACTAAATGGTACTTTATATCCTGATCGGATACAATTTGGCAAAGCTATGGCCATCCGAAGAAGCAAAAGTGGGAAAATTGGGAAAACGCACAATTTTGTAGGGGTACCCCTAGGAAAAATTTCGAAAAATTAAAAAACGATATTAAGGCAATGTTTTGAATGAGGAAAGAAGCTTCTGGGTTCGCTGAACGATAAACGATATTTAGGCAATGTTTTGAATGAGGAAATAAGCTTCTGGGTTCGCTGATTACTAAATGGTACTTTATATCCTGATCGGATACAAATTGGCAGAGCTATGGCCATCCGAAGAAGCAAAAATGGGAAAATTGGGAAAAAGCACAATTTTGTAGGGGTACCCCTAGGAAAAATTTCGAAAAATTAAAAAACAATTTTTAGGCAATGTTTTGAATGAGGAAAGAAGCTTCTGGGTTCGCTGATTATTAAATGGTACTTTATATCCTGATCGGATACAATTTGGCAAAGCTATGGCCATCCGAAGAAGCAAAAGTGGGAAAATTGAGAAAACGCACAATTTTGTAGGGGTACCCCTAGGAAAAATTTCGAAAAATTAAAAAACGATATTTAGGCAATGTTTTGAATGAGGAAATAAGCTTCTGGGTTCGCTGATTACTAAATGGTACTTTATATCCTGATCGGATACAAATTGGCAGAGCTATGGCCATCCGAAGAAGCAAAAATGGGAAAATTGGGAAAAAGCAAAATTTTGTAGGGGTACCCCTAGGAAAAATTTCGAAAAATTAAAAAACGATTTTTGGGCAATGTTTTGAATGAGGAAAGAAGCTTCTGGGTTCGCTGATTACTAAATGGTACTTTATATCCTGATCGGATACAATTTGGCAAAGCTATGGCCATCCGAAGAAGCAAAAGTGGGAAAATTGAGAAAACGCACAATTTTGTAGGGGTACCCCTAGGAAAAATTTCGAAAAATTAAAAAACGATATTTAGGCAATGTTTTAAATGAGGAAATAAGCTTCTGGGTTCGCTGATTACTAAATGGTACTTTATATCCTGATCGGATACAAATTGGCAGAGCTATGGCCATCCGAAGAAGCAAAAATGGGAAAATTGGGAAAAAGCAAAATTTTGTAGGGGTACCCCTAGGAAAAATTTCGAAAAATTAAAAAACGATTTTTGGGCAATGTTTTGAATGAGGAAATAAGCTTCTGGGTTCGCTGATTACTAAATGGTACTTTATATCCTGATCGGATACAAATTGGCAGAGCTATGGCCATCCGAAGAAGCAAAAGTGGGAAAATTGAGAAAACGCACAATTTTGTAGGGGTACCCCTAGGAAAAATTTCGAAAAATTAAAAAACGATATTTAGGCAATGTTTTGAATGAGGAAAGAAGCTTCTGGGTTCGCTGATTACTAAATGGTACTTTATATCCTGATCGGATACAAATTGGCAGAGCTATGGCCATCCGAAGAAGCAAAAGTGGGAAAATTGGGAAAACGCACAATTTTGTAGGGGTACCCCTAGGAAAAATTTCGAAAAATTAAAAAACGATATTAAGGCAATGTTTTGAATGAGGAAAGAAGCTTCTGGGTTCGCTGGTTACTAAATGGTACTTTATATCCTGATCGGATACAAATTGGCAAAGCTATGGCCATCCGAAGAAGCAAAAGTGGGAAAATTGGGAAAACGCACAATTTTGTGAGGGTACCCCTAGGAAAAATTTCGAAAAATTAAAAAACGATATTTAGGCAATGTTTTGAATGAGGAAAGAAGCTTCTGGGTTCGCTGATTACTAAATGGTACTTTATATCCTGATCGGATACAAATTGGCAAAGCTATGGCCATCCGAAGAAGCAAAAGTGGGAAAATTGGGAAAACGCACAATTTTGTGAGGGTACCCCTAGGAAAAATTTCGAAAAATTAAAAAACGATATTTAGGCAATGTTTTGAATGAGGAAAGAAGCTTCTGGGTTCGCTGATTACTAAATGGTACTTTATATCCTGATCGGATACAAATTGGCAAAGCTATGGCCATCCGAAGAAGCAAAAGTGGGAAAATTGGGAAAACGCACAATTTTGTAGGGGTACCCCTAGGAAAAAATTCGAAAAATTAAAAAACGATATTAAGGCAATGTTTTGAATGAGGAAAGAAGCTTCTGGGTTCGCTGATTACTAAATGGTACTTTATATCCTGATCGGATACAAATTGGCAAAGCTATGGCCATCCGAAGAAGCAAAAGTGGGAAAATTGAGAAAACGCACAATTTTGTAGGGGTACCCCTAGGAAAAATTTCGAAAAATTAAAAAACGATATTTAGGCAATGTTTTGAATGAGGAAATAAGCTTCTGGGTTCGCTGATTACTAAATGGTACTTTATATCCTGATCGGATACAAATTGGCAAAGCTATGGCCATCCGAAGAAGCAAAAGTGGGAAAATTGGGAAAACGCACAATTTTGTGAGGGTACCCCTAGGAAAAATTTCGAAAAATTAAAAAACGATATTTAGGCAATGTTTTGAATGAGGAAAGAAGCTTCTGGGTTCGCTGATTACTAAATGGTACTTTATATCCTGATCGGATACAAATTGGCAAAGCTATGGCCATCCGAAGAAGCAAAAGTGGGAAAATTGGGAAAACGCACAATTTTGTAGGGGTACCCCTAGGAAAAAATTCGAAAAATTAAAAAACGATATTTAGGCAATGTTTTGAATGAGGAAAGAAGCTTCTGGGTTCGCTGATTACTAAATGGTACTTTATATCCTGATCGGATACAATTTGGCAAAGCTATGGCCATCCGAAGAAGCAAAAGTGGGAAAATTGAGAAAACGCACAATTTTGTAGGGGTACCCCTAGGAAAAATTTCGAAAAATTAAAAAACGATATTTAGGCAATGTTTTAAATGAGGAAATAAGCTTCTGGGTTCGCTGATTACTAAATGGTACTTTATATCCTGATCGGATACAAATTGGCAAAGCTATGGCCATCCGAAGAAGCAAAAGTGGGAAAATTGGGAAAACGCACAATTTTGTAGGGGTACCCCTAGGAAAAATTTCGAAAAATTAAAAAACGATATTTAGGCAATGTTTTGAATGAGGAAATAAGCTTCTGGGTTCGCTGATTACTAAATGGTACTTTATATCCTGATCGGATACAATTTGGCAAAGCTATGGCCATCCGAAGAAGCAAAAGTGGGAAAATTGGGAAAACGCACAATTTTGTAGGGGTACCCCTAGGAAAAATTTCGAAAAATTAAAAAACGATATTTAGGCAATGTTTTGAATGAGGAAAGAAGCTTCTGGGTTCGCTGATTACTAAATGGTACTTTATATCCTGATCGGATACAAATTGGCAAAGCTATGGCCATCCGAAGAAGCAAAAGTGGGAAAATTGGGAAAACGCACAATTTTGTAGGGGTACCCCTAGGAAAAATTTCGAAAAATTAAAAAACGATATTTAGGCAATGTTTTGAATGAGGAAATAAGCTTCTGGGTTCGCTGATTACTAAATGGTACTTTATATCCTGATCGGATACAAATTGGCAAAGCTATGGCCATCCGAAGAAGCAAAAGTGGGAAAATTGGGAAAACGCACAATTTTGTAGGGGTACCCCTAGGAAAAATTTCGAAAAATTAAAAAACGATATTTAGGCAATGTTTTGAATGAGGAAATAAGCTTCTGGGTTCGCTGATTACTAAATGGTACTTTATATCCTGATCGGATACAATTTGGCAAAGCTATGGCCATCCGAAGAAGCAAAAGTGGGAAAATTGGGAAAACGCACAATTTTGTAGGGGTACCCCTAGGAAAAATTTCGAAAAATTAAAAAACGATATTTAGGCAATGTTTTGAATGAGGAAAGAAGCTTCTGGGTTCGCTGATTACTAAATGGTACTTTATATCCTGATCGGATACAAATTGGCAAAGCTATGGCCATCCGAAGAAGCAAAAGTGGGAAAATTGAGAAAACGCACAATTTTGTAGGGGTACCCCTAGGAAAAATTTCGAAAAATTAAAAAACGATATTTAGGCAATGTTTTAAATGAGGAAATAAGCTTCTGGGTTCGCTGATTACTAAATGGTACTTTATATCCTGATCGGATACAAATTGGCAAAGCTATGGCCATCCGAAGAAGCAAAAGTGGGAAAATTGGGAAAACGCACAATTTTGTAGGGGTACCCCTAGGAAAAATTTCGAAAAATTAAAAAACGATATTTAGGCAATGTTTTGAATGAGGAAAGAAGCTTCTGGGTTCGCTGATTACTAAATGGTACTTTATATCCTGATCGGATACAATTTGGCAAAGCTATGGCCATCCGAAGAAGCAAAAATGGGAAAATTGGGAAAAAGCACAATTTTGTAGGGGTACCCCTAGGAAAAATTTCGAAAAATTAAAAAACGATATTTAGGCAATGTTTTGAATGAGGAAAGAAGCTTCTGGGTTCGCTGATTACTAAATGGTACTTTATATCCTGATCGGATACAATTTGGCAAAGCTATGGCCATCCGAAGAAGCAAAAGTGGGAAAATTGAGAAAACGCACAATTTTGTAGGGGTACCCCTAGGAAAAATTTCGAAAAATTAAAAAACGATTTTTAGGCAATGTTTTAAATGAGGAAATAAGCTTCTGGGTTCGCTGATTACTAAATGGTACTTTATATCCTGATCGGATACAAATTGGCAAAGCTATGGCCATCCGAAGAAGCAAAAGTGGGAAAATTGGGAAAACGCACAATTTTGTAGGGGTACCCCTAGGAAAAATTTCGAAAAATTAAAAAACGATATTTAGGCAATGTTTTGAATGAGGAAAGAAGCTTCTGGGTTCGCTGATTACTAAATGGTACTTTATATCCTGATCGGATACAATTTGGCAAAGCTATGGCCATCCGAAGAAGCAAAAATGGGAAAATTGGGAAAAAGCACAATTTTGTAGGGGTACCCCTAGGAAAAATTTCGAAAAATTAAAAAACGATATTTAGGCAATGTTTTGAATGAGGAAAGAAGCTTCTGGGTTCGCTGATTACTAAATGGTACTTTATATCCTGATCGGATACAATTTGGCAAAGCTATGGCCATCCGAAGAAGCAAAAATGGGAAAATTGGGAAAAAGCACAATTTTGTAGGGGTACCCCTAGGAAAAATTTCGAAAAATTAAAAAACGATATTTAGGCAATGTTTTGAATGAGGAAAGAAGCTTCTGGGTTCGCTGATTACTAAATGGTACTTTATATCCTGATCGGATACAATTTGGCAAAGCTATGGCCATCCGAAGAAGCAAAAGTGGGAAAATTGAGAAAACGCACAATTTTGTAGGGGTACCCCTAGGAAAAATTTCGAAAAATTAAAAAACGATTTTTAGGCAATGTTTTAAATGAGGAAATAAGCTTCTGGGTTCGCTGATTACTAAATGGTACTTTATATCCTGATCGGATACAAATTGGCAAAGCTATGGCCATCCGAAGAAGCAAAAGTGGGAAAATTGGGAAAACGCACAATTTTGTAGGGGTACCCCTAGGAAAAATTTCGAAAAATTAAAAAACGATATTTAGGCAATGTTTTGAATGAGGAAAGAAGCTTCTGGGTTCGCTGATTACTAAATGGTACTTTATATCCTGATCGGATACAATTTGGCAAAGCTATGGCCATCCGAAGAAGCAAAAATGGGAAAATTGGGAAAAAGCACAATTTTGTAGGGGTACCCCTAGGAAAAATTTCGAAAAATTAAAAAACGATATTTAGGCAATGTTTTGAATGAGGAAAGAAGCTTCTGGGTTCGCTGATTACTAAATGGTACTTTATATCCTGATCGGATACAATTTGGCAAAGCTATGGCCATCCGAAGAAGCAAAAGTGGGAAAATTGAGAAAACGCACAATTTTGTAGGGGTACCCCTAGGAAAAATTTCGAAAAATTAAAAAACGATATTTAGGCAATGTTTTGAATGAGGAAATAAGCTTCTGGGTTCGCTGATTACTAAATGGTACTTTATATCCTGATCGGATACAAATTGGCAGAGCTATGGCCATCCGAAGAAGCAAAAATGGGAAAATTGGGAAAAAGCAAAATTTTGTAGGGGTACCCCTAGGAAAAATTTCGAAAAATTAAAAAACGATTTTTAGGCAATGTTTTTAATGAGGAAAGAAGCTTCTGGGTTCGCTGATTACTAAATGGTACTTTATATCCTGATCGGATACAAATTGGCAGAGCTATGGCCATCCGAAGAAGCAAAAGTGGGAAAATTGAGAAAACGCACAATTTTGTAGGGGTACCCCTAGGAAAAATTTCGAAAAATTAAAAAACGATATTTAGGCAATGTTTTGAATGAGGAAAGAAGCTTCTGGGTTCGCTGATTACTAAATGGTACTTTTTATCCTGATCGGATACAATTTGGCAAAGCTATGGCCATCCGAAGAAGCAAAAGTGGGAAAATTGAGAAAACGCACAATTTTGTAGGGGTACCCCTAGGAAAAATTTCGAAAAATTAAAAAACGATATTTAGGCAATGTTTTGAATGAGGAAATAAGCTTCTGGGTTCGCTGATTACTAAATGGTACTTTATATCCTGATCGGATACAAATTGGCAGAGCTATGGCCATCCGAAGAAGCAAAAATGGGAAAATTGGGAAAAAGCAAAATTTTGTAGGGGTACCCCTAGGAAAAATTTCGAAAAATTAAAAAACGATTTTTAGGCAATGTTTTTAATGAGGAAAGAAGCTTCTGGGTTCGCTGATTACTAAATGGTACTTTATATCCTGATCGGATACAAATTGGCAGAGCTATGGCCATCCGAAGAAGCAAAAGTGGGAAAATTGAGAAAACGCACAATTTTGTAGGGGTACCCCTAGGAAAAATTTCGAAAAATTAAAAAACGATATTTAGGCAATGTTTTGAATGAGGAAAGAAGCTTCTGGGTTCGCTGATTACTAAATGGTACTTTATATCCTGATCGGATACAATTTGGCAAAGCTATGGCCATCCGAAGAAGCAAAAGTGGGAAAATTGAGAAAACGCACAATTTTGTAGGGGTACCCCTAGGAAAAATTTCGAAAAATTAAAAAACGATATTTAGGCAATGTTTTGAATAAGGAAATAAGCTTCTGGGTTCGCTGATTACTAAATGGTACTTTATATCCTGATCGGATACAAATTGGCAGAGCTATGGCCATCCGAAGAAGCAAAAATGGGAAAGAAGAAGCTTATTTCCTCATTCAAAACATTGCCTAAATATCGTTTTTTAATTTTTCGAAATTTTTCCTAGGGGTACCCCTACAAAATTGTGTGTTTTCTCCATTTTCCCACTTTTGCTTCTTCGGATGGCCATAGCTTTGCCAAATTGTATGTTTTGGCAATGTTTTGAATGAGGAAATAAGCTTCTGGGTTCGCTGATTACTAAATGGTACTTTATATCCTGATCGGATACAAATTGGCAGAGCTATGGCCATCCGAAGAAGCAAAAATGGGAAAGAAGAAGCTTATTTCCTCATTCAAAACATTGCCTAAATATCGTTTTTTAATTTTTCGAAATTTTTCCTAGGGGTACCCCTACAAAATTGTGTGTTTTCTCCATTTTCCCACTTTTGCTTCTTCGGATGGCCATAGCTTTGCCAAATTGTATCCGATCAGGATATAAAGTACCATTTAGTAATCAGCGAACCCAGAAGCTTCTTTCCTCATTCAAAACATTGCCTAAATATCGTTTTTTAATTTTTCGAATTTTTTCCTAGGGGTACCCCTACAAAATTGTGCGTTTTCCCAATTTTCCCACTTTTGCTTCTTCGGATGGCCATAGCTTTGCCAATTTGTATCCGATCAGGATATAAGGTACCATTTAGTAATCAGCGAACCCAGAAGCTTCTTTCCTCATTAAAAACATTGCCTAAAAATCGTTTTTTAATTTTTCGAATTTTTTCCTAGGGGTACCCCTACAAAATTGTGCGTTTTCCCAATTTTCCCACTTTTGCTTCTTCGGATGGCCATAGCTTTGCCAATTTGTATCCGATCAGGATATAAAGTACCATTTAGTAATCAGCGAACCCAGAAGCTTCTTTCCTCATTAAAAACATTGCCTAAAAATCGTTTTTTAATTTTTCGAAATTTTTCCTAGGGGTACCCCTACAAAATTGTGCTTTTTCCCAATTTTCCCATTTTTGCTTCTTCGGATGGCCATAGCTCTGCCAATTTGTATCCGATCAGGATAGAAAGTACCATTTAGTAATCAGCGAACCCAGAAGCTTCTTTCCTCATTAAAAACATTGCCTAAAAATCGTTTTTTAATTTTTCGAAATTTTTCCTAGGGGTACCCTCACTAAATTGTGCGTTTTCCCAATTTTCCTACTTTTGCTTCTTCGGATGGCCATAGCTCTGCCAATTTGTATCCGATCAGGATATAAAGTACCATTTAGTAATCAGCGAACCCAGAAGCTTCTTTCCTCATTAAAAACATTGCCTAAAAATCGTTTTTTAATTTTTCGAATTTTTTCCTAGGGGTACCCCTACAAAATTGTGCGTTTTCCCAATTTTCCCACTTTTGCTTCTTCGGATGGCCATAGCTTTGCCAATTTGTATCCGATCAGGATATAAGGTACCATTTAGTAATCAGCGAACCCAGAAGCTTCTTTCCTCATTAAAAACATTGCCTAAAAATCGTTTTTTAATTTTTCGAAATTTTTCCTAGGGGTACCCTCACAAAATTGTGCGTTTTCCCAATTTTCCTACTTTTGCTTCTTCGGATGGCCATAGCTCTGCCAATTTGTATCCGATCAGGATATAAAGTACCATTTAGTAATCAGCGAACCCAGAAGCTTCTTTCCTCATTAAAAACATTGCCTAAAAATCGTTTTTTAATTTTTCGAAATTTTTCCTAGGGGTACCCCTACAAAATTGTGCTTTTTCCCAATTTTCCCATTTTTGCTTCTTCGGATGGCCATAGCTCTGCCAATTTGTATCCGATCAGGATAGAAAGTACCATTTAGTAATCAGCGAACCCAGAAGCTTCTTTCCTCATTAAAAACATTGCCTAAACATACAATTTGGCAAAGCTATGGCCATCCGAAGAAGCAAAAGTGGGAAAATGGAGAAAACGCACAATTTTGTAGGGGTACCCCTAGGAAAAATTTCGAAAAATTAAAAAACGATATTTAGGCAATGTTTTGAATGAGGAAAGAAGCTTCTGGGTTCGCTGATTACTAAATGGTACTTTATATCCTGATCGGATACAATTTGGCAAAGCTATGGCCATCCGAAGAAGCAAAAGTGGGAAAATTGAGAAAACGCACAATTTTGTAGGGGTACCCCTAGGAAAAATTTCGAAAAATTAAAAAACGATATTTAGGCAATGTTTTGAATGAGGAAATAAGCTTCTGGGTTCGCTGATTACTAAATGGTACTTTATATCCTGATCGGATACAAATTGGCAGAGCTATGGCCATCCGAAGAAGCAAAAATGGGAAAATTGGGAAAAAGCAAAATTTTGTAGGGGTACCCCTAGGAAAAATTTCGAAAAATTAAAAAACGATTTTTAGGCAATGTTTTTAATGAGGAAAGAAGCTTCTGGGTTCGCTGATTACTAAATGGTACTTTATATCCTGATCGGATACAAATTGGCAGAGCTATGGCCATCCGAAGAAGCAAAAGTGGGAAAATTGAGAAAACGCACAATTTTGTAGGGGTACCCCTAGGAAAAATTTCGAAAAATTAAAAAACGATATTTAGGCAATGTTTTGAATGAGGAAAGAAGCTTCTGGGTTCGCTGATTACTAAATGGTACTTTTTATCCTGATCGGATACAATTTGGCAAAGCTATGGCCATCCGAAGAAGCAAAAGTGGGAAAATTGAGAAAACGCACAATTTTGTAGGGGTACCCCTAGGAAAAATTTCGAAAAATTAAAAAACGATATTTAGGCAATGTTTTGAATGAGGAAATAAGCTTCTGGGTTCGCTGATTACTAAATGGTACTTTATATCCTGATCGGATACAAATTGGCAGAGCTATGGCCATCCGAAGAAGCAAAAATGGGAAAATTGGGAAAAAGCAAAATTTTGTAGGGGTACCCCTAGGAAAAATTTCGAAAAATTAAAAAACGATTTTTAGGCAATGTTTTTAATGAGGAAAGAAGCTTCTGGGTTCGCTGATTACTAAATGGTACTTTATATCCTGATCGGATACAAATTGGCAGAGCTATGGCCATCCGAAGAAGCAAAAGTGGGAAAATTGAGAAAACGCACAATTTTGTAGGGGTACCCCTAGGAAAAATTTCGAAAAATTAAAAAACGATATTTAGGCAATGTTTTGAATGAGGAAAGAAGCTTCTGGGTTCGCTGATTACTAAATGGTACTTTATATCCTGATCGGATACAATTTGGCAAAGCTATGGCCATCCGAAGAAGCAAAAGTGGGAAAATTGAGAAAACGCACAATTTTGTAGGGGTACCCCTAGGAAAAATTTCGAAAAATTAAAAAAACGATTTTTAGGCAATGTTTTAAATGAGGAAATAAGCTTCTGGGTTCGCTGATTACTAAATGGTACTTTATATCCTGATCGGATACAAATTGGCAAAGCTATGGCCATCCGAAGAAGCAAAAGTGGGAAAATTGGGAAAACGCACAATTTTGTAGGGGTACCCCTAGGAAAAATTTCGAAAAATTAAAAAACGATATTTAGGCAATGTTTTGAATGAGGAAAGAAGCTTCTGGGTTCGCTGATTACTAAATGGTACTTTATATCCTGATCGGATACAATTTGGCAAAGCTATGGCCATCCGAAGAAGCAAAAATGGGAAAATTGGGAAAAAGCACAATTTTGTAGGGGTACCCCTAGGAAAAATTTCGAAAAATTAAAAAACGATATTTAGGCAATGTTTTGAATGAGGAAAGAAGCTTCTGGGTTCGCTGATTACTAAATGGTACTTTATATCCTGATCGGATACAATTTGGCAAAGCTATGGCCATCCGAAGAAGCAAAAATGGGAAAATTGGGAAAAAGCACAATTTTGTAGGGGTACCCCTAGGAAAAATTTCGAAAAATTAAAAAACGATATTTAGGCAATGTTTTGAATGAGGAAAGAAGCTTCTGGGTTCGCTGATTACTAAATGGTACTTTATATCCTGATCGGATACAATTTGGCAAAGCTATGGCCATCCGAAGAAGCAAAAGTGGGAAAATTGAGAAAACGCACAATTTTGTAGGGGTACCCCTAGGAAAAATTTCGAAAAATTAAAAAACGATTTTTAGGCAATGTTTTAAATGAGGAAATAAGCTTCTGGGTTCGCTGATTACTAAATGGTACTTTATATCCTGATCGGATACAAATTGGCAAAGCTATGGCCATCCGAAGAAGCAAAAGTGGGAAAATTGGGAAAACGCACAATTTTGTAGGGGTACCCCTAGGAAAAATTTCGAAAAATTAAAAAACGATATTTAGGCAATGTTTTGAATGAGGAAAGAAGCTTCTGGGTTCGCTGATTACTAAATGGTACTTTATATCCTGATCGGATACAATTTGGCAAAGCTATGGCCATCCGAAGAAGCAAAAATGGGAAAATTGGGAAAAAGCACAATTTTGTAGGGGTACCCCTAGGAAAAATTTCGAAAAATTAAAAAACGATATTTAGGCAATGTTTTGAATGAGGAAAGAAGCTTCTGGGTTCGCTGATTACTAAATGGTACTTTATATCCTGATCGGATACAATTTGGCAAAGCTATGGCCATCCGAAGAAGCAAAAGTGGGAAAATTGAGAAAACGCACAATTTTGTAGGGGTACCCCTAGGAAAAATTTCGAAAAATTAAAAAACGATATTTAGGCAATGTTTTGAATGAGGAAATAAGCTTCTGGGTTCGCTGATTACTAAATGGTACTTTATATCCTGATCGGATACAAATTGGCAGAGCTATGGCCATCCGAAGAAGAAAAAATGGGAAAATTGGGAAAAAGCAAAATTTTGTAGGGGTACCCCTAGGAAAAATTTCGAAAAATTAAAAAACGATTTTTAGGCAATGTTTTTAATGAGGAAAGAAGCTTCTGGGTTCGCTGATTACTAAATGGTACTTTATATCCTGATCGGATACAAATTGGCAGAGCTATGGCCATCCGAAGAAGCAAAAGTGGGAAAATTGAGAAAACGCACAATTTTGTAGGGGTACCCCTAGGAAAAATTTCGAAAAATTAAAAAACGATATTTAGGCAATGTTTTGAATGAGGAAAGAAGCTTCTGGGTTCGCTGATTACTAAATGGTACTTTTTATCCTGATCGGATACAATTTGGCAAAGCTATGGCCATCCGAAGAAGCAAAAGTGGGAAAATTGAGAAAACGCACAATTTTGTAGGGGTACCCCTAGGAAAAATTTCGAAAAATTAAAAAACGATATTTAGGCAATGTTTTGAATGAGGAAATAAGCTTCTGGGTTCGCTGATTACTAAATGGTACTTTATATCCTGATCGGATACAAATTGGCAGAGCTATGGCCATCCGAAGAAGCAAAAATGGGAAAATTGGGAAAAAGCAAAATTTTGTAGGGGTACCCCTAGGAAAAATTTCGAAAAATTAAAAAACGATTTTTAGGCAATGTTTTTAATGAGGAAAGAAGCTTCTGGGTTCGCTGATTACTAAATGGTACTTTATATCCTGATCGGATACAAATTGGCAGAGCTATGGCCATCCGAAGAAGCAAAAGTGGGAAAATTGAGAAAACGCACAATTTTGTAGGGGTACCCCTAGGAAAAATTTCGAAAAATTAAAAAACGATATTTAGGCAATGTTTTGAATGAGGAAAGAAGCTTCTGGGTTCGCTGATTACTAAATGGTACTTTATATCCTGATCGGATACAATTTGGCAAAGCTATGGCCATCCGAAGAAGCAAAAGTGGGAAAATTGAGAAAACGCACAATTTTGTAGGGGTACCCCTAGGAAAAATTTCGAAAAATTAAAAAACGATATTTAGGCAATGTTTTGAATAAGGAAATAAGCTTCTGGGTTCGCTGATTACTAAATGGTACTTTATATCCTGATCGGATACAAATTGGCAGAGCTATGGCCATCCGAAGAAGCAAAAATGGGAAAGAAGAAGCTTATTTCCTCATTCAAAACATTGCCTAAATATCGTTTTTTAATTTTTCGAAATTTTTCCTAGGGGTACCCCTACAAAATTGTGTGTTTTCTCCATTTTCCCACTTTTGCTTCTTCGGATGGCCATAGCTTTGCCAAATTGTATGTTTTGGCAATGTTTTGAATGAGGAAATAAGCTTCTGGGTTCGCTGATTACTAAATGGTACTTTATATCCTGATCGGATACAAATTGGCAGAGCTATGGCCATCCGAAGAAGCAAAAATGGGAAAGAAGAAGCTTATTTCCTCATTCAAAACATTGCCTAAATATCGTTTTTTAATTTTTCGAAATTTTTCCTAGGGGTACCCCTACAAAATTGTGTGTTTTCTCCATTTTCCCACTTTTGCTTCTTCGGATGGCCATAGCTTTGCCAAATTGTATCCGATCAGGATATAAAGTACCATTTAGTAATCAGCGAACCCAGAAGCTTCTTTCCTCATTCAAAACATTGCCTAAATATCGTTTTTTAATTTTTCGAATTTTTTCCTAGGGGTACCCCTACAAAATTGTGCGTTTTCCCAATTTTCCCACTTTTGCTTCTTCGGATGGCCATAGCTTTGCCAATTTGTATCCGATCAGGATATAAGGTACCATTTAGTAATCAGCGAACCCAGAAGCTTCTTTCCTCATTAAAAACATTGCCTAAAAATCGTTTTTTAATTTTTCGAATTTTTTCCTAGGGGTACCCCTACAAAATTGTGCGTTTTCCCAATTTTCCCACTTTTGCTTCTTCGGATGGCCATAGCTTTGCCAATTTGTATCCGATCAGGATATAAAGTACCATTTAGTAATCAGCGAACCCAGAAGCTTCTTTCCTCATTAAAAACATTGCCTAAAAATCGTTTTTTAATTTTTCGAAATTTTTCCTAGGGGTACCCCTACAAAATTGTGCTTTTTCCCAATTTTCCCATTTTTGCTTCTTCGGATGGCCATAGCTCTGCCAATTTGTATCCGATCAGGATAGAAAGTACCATTTAGTAATCAGCGAACCCAGAAGCTTCTTTCCTCATTAAAAACATTGCCTAAAAATCGTTTTTTAATTTTTCGAAATTTTTCCTAGGGGTACCCTCACTAAATTGTGCGTTTTCCCAATTTTCCTACTTTTGCTTCTTCGGATGGCCATAGCTCTGCCAATTTGTATCCGATCAGGATATAAAGTACCATTTAGTAATCAGCGAACCCAGAAGCTTCTTTCCTCATTAAAAACATTGCCTAAAAATCGTTTTTTAATTTTTCGAATTTTTTCCTAGGGGTACCCCTACAAAATTGTGCGTTTTCCCAATTTTCCCACTTTTGCTTCTTCGGATGGCCATAGCTTTGCCAATTTGTATCCGATCAGGATATAAGGTACCATTTAGTAATCAGCGAACCCAGAAGCTTCTTTCCTCATTAAAAACATTGCCTAAAAATCGTTTTTTAATTTTTCGAAATTTTTCCTAGGGGTACCCTCACAAAATTGTGCGTTTTCCCAATTTTCCTACTTTTGCTTCTTCGGATGGCCATAGCTCTGCCAATTTGTATCCGATCAGGATATAAAGTACCATTTAGTAATCAGCGAACCCAGAAGCTTCTTTCCTCATTAAAAACATTGCCTAAAAATCGTTTTTTAATTTTTCGAAATTTTTCCTAGGGGTACCCCTACAAAATTGTGCTTTTTCCCAATTTTCCCATTTTTGCTTCTTCGGATGGCCATAGCTCTGCCAATTTGTATCCGATCAGGATAGAAAGTACCATTTAGTAATCAGCGAACCCAGAAGCTTCTTTCCTCATTAAAAACATTGCCTAAAAATCGTTTTTTAATTTTTCGAAATTTTTCCTAGGGGTACCCTCACTAAATTGTGCGTTTTCCCAATTTTCCTACTTTTGCTTCTTCGGATGGCCATAGCTCTGCCAATTTGTATCCGATCAGGATATAAAGTACCATTTAGTAATCAGCGAACCCAGAAGCTTCTTTCCTCATTAAAAACATTGCCTAAAAATCGTTTTTTAATTTTTCGAATTTTTTCCTAGGGGTACCCCTACAAAATTGTGCGTTTTCCCAATTTTCCCACTTTTGCTTCTTCGGATGGCCATAGCTTTGCCAATTTGTATCCGATCAGGATATAAGGTACCATTTAGTAATCAGCGAACCCAGAAGCTTCTTTCCTCATTAAAAACATTGCCTAAAAATCGTTTTTTAATTTTTCGAAATTTTTCCTAGGGGTACCCTCACAAAATTGTGCGTTTTCCCAATTTTCCTACTTTTGCTTCTTCGGATGGCCATAGCTCTGCCAATTTGTATCCGATCAGGATATAAAGTACCATTTAGTAATCAGCGAACCCAGAAGCTTCTTTCCTCATTAAAAACATTGCCTAAAAATCGTTTTTTAATTTTTCGAAATTTTTCCTAGGGGTACCCCTACAAAATTTTGCTTTTTCCCAATTTTCCCATTTTTGCTTCTTCGGATGGCCATAGCTCTGCCAATTTGTATCCGATCAGGATATAAAGTACCATTTAGTAACCAGCGAACCCAGAAGCTTATTTCCTCATTCAAAACATTGCCTAAATATCGTTTTTTAATTTTTCGAAATTTTTCCTAGGGGTACCCCTACAAAATTGTGCGTTTTCTCAATTTTCCCACTTTTGCTTCTTCGGATGGCCATAGCTTTGCCAAATTGTATCCGATCAGGATATAAAGTACCATTTAGTAATCAGCGAACCCAGAAGCTTCTTTCCTCATTCAAAACATTGCCTAAATATCGTTTTTTAATTTTTCGAAATTTTTCCTAGGGGTACCCCTACAAAATTGTGCGTTTTCTCAATTTTCCCACTTTTGCTTCTTCGGATGGCCATAGCTCTGCCAATTTGTATCCGATCAGGATATAAAGTACCATTTAGTAATCAGCGAACCCAGAAGCTTCTTTCCTCATTAAAAACATTGCCTAAAAATCGTTTTTTAATTTTTCGAAATTTTTCCTAGGGGTACCCCTACAAAATTGTGCTTTTTCCCAATTTTCCCATTTTTGCTTCTTCGGATGGCCATAGCTCTGCCAATTTGTATCCGATCAGGATATAAAGTACCATTTAGTAATCAGCGAACCCAGAAGCTTATTTCCTCATTCAAAACATTGCCTTAATATCGTTTTTTAATTTTTCGAATTTTTTCCTAGGGGTACCCCTACAAAATTGTGCGTTTTCCCAATTTTCCCACTTTTGCTTCTTCGGATGGCCATAGCTTTGCCAATTTGTATCCGATCAGGATATAAAGTACCATTTAGTAATCAGCGAACCCAGAAGCTTCTTTCCTTATTCAAAACATTGCCTAAATATCGTTTTTTAATTTTTCGAATTTTTTCCTAGGGGTACCCCTACAAAATTGTGCGTTTTCCCAATTTTCCCACTTTTGCTTCTTCGGATGGCCATAGCTTTGCCAATTTGTATCCGATCAGGATGTAAAGTACCATTTAGTAATCAGCGAACCCAGAAGCTTCTTTCCTCATTAAAAACATTGCCTAAAAATCGTTTTTTAATTTTTCGAATTTTTTCCTAGGGGTACTCCTACAAAATTTTGCGTTTTCTCAATTTTCCCACTTTTGCTTCTTCGGATGGCCATAGCTTTGCCAATTTGTATCCGATCAGGATATAAAGTACCATTTAGTAATCAGCGAACCCAGAAGCTTCTTTCCTCATTAAAAACATTGCCTAAAAATCGTTTTTTAATTTTTCGAATTTTTTCCTAGGGGTACTCCTACAAAATTTTGCTTTTTCCCAATTTTCCCATTTTTGCTTCTTCGGATGGCCATAGCTCTGCCAAATTGTATCCGATCAGGATATAAAGTACCATTTAGTAATCATAGCTTTGCCAATTTGTATCCGATCAGGATATAAAGTACCATTTAGTAATCAGCGAACCCAGAAGCTTCTTTCCTCATTAAAAACATTGCCTAAATATCGTTTTTTAATTTTTCGAAATTTTTCCTAGGGGTACCCTCACAAAATTGTGCGTTTTCCCAATTTTCCCACTTTTGCTTCTTCGGATGGCCATAGCTTTGCCAATTTGTATCCGATCAGGATATAAGGTACCATTTAGTAATCAGCGAACCCAGAAGCTTCTTTCCTCATTAAAAACATTGCCTAAAAATCGTTTTTTAATTTTTCGAATTTTTTCCTAGGGGTACCCCTACAAAATTGTGCGTTTTCCCAATTTTCCCACTGTTGCTTCTTCGGATGGCCATAGCTTTGCCAATTTGTATCCGATCAGGATATAAAGTACCATTTAGTAATCAGCGAACCCAGAAGCTTCTTTCCTCATTAAAAACATTGCCTAAAAATCGTTTTTTAATTTTTCGAAATTTTTCCTAGGGGTACCCCTACAAAATTGTGCTTTTTCCCAATTTTCCCATTTTTGCTTCTTCGGATGGCCATAGCTCTGCCAATTTGTATCCGATCAGGATAGAAAGTACCATTTAGTAATCAGCGAACCCAGAAGCTTCTTTCCTCATTAAAAACATTGCCTAAAAATCGTTTTTTAATTTTTCGAAATTTTTCCTAGGGGTACCCTCACTAAATTGTGCGTTTTCCCAATTTTCCTACTTTTGCTTCTTCGGATGGCCATAGCTCTGCCAATTTGTATCCGATCAGGATATAAAGTACCATTTAGTAATCAGCGAACCCAGAAGCTTCTTTCCTCATTAAAAACATTGCCTAAAAATCGTTTTTTAATTTTTCGAATTTTTTCCTAGGGGTACCCCTACAAAATTGTGCGTTTTCCCAATTTTCCCACTTTTGCTTCTTCGGATGGCCATAGCTTTGCCAATTTGTATCCGATCAGGATATAAGGTACCATTTAGTAATCAGCGAACCCAGAAGCTTCTTTCCTCATTAAAAACATTGCCTAAAAATCGTTTTTTAATTTTTCGAAATTTTTCCTAGGGGTACCCTCACAAAATTGTGCGTTTTCCCAATTTTCCTACTTTTGCTTCTTCGGATGGCCATAGCTCTGCCAATTTGTATCCGATCAGGATATAAAGTACCATTTAGTAATCAGCGAACCCAGAAGCTTCTTTCCTCATTAAAAACATTGCCTAAAAATCGTTTTTTAATTTTTCGAAATTTTTCCTAGGGGTACCCCTACAAAATTGTGCTTTTTCCCAATTTTCCCATTTTTGCTTCTTCGGATGGCCATAGCTCTGCCAATTTGTATCCGATCAGGATAGAAAGTACCATTTAGTAATCAGCGAACCCAGAAGCTTCTTTCCTCATTAAAAACATTGCCTAAAAATCGTTTTTTAATTTTTCGAAATTTTTCCTAGGGGTACCCTCACTAAATTGTGCGTTTTCCCAATTTTCCTACTTTTGCTTCTTCGGATGGCCATAGCTCTGCCAATTTGTATCCGATCAGGATATAAAGTACCATTTAGTAATCAGCGAACCCAGAAGCTTCTTTCCTCATTAAAAACATTGCCTAAAAATCGTTTTTTAATTTTTCGAATTTTTTCCTAGGGGTACCCCTACAAAATTGTGCGTTTTCCCAATTTTCCCACTTTTGCTTCTTCGGATGGCCATAGCTTTGCCAATTTGTATCCGATCAGGATATAAGGTACCATTTAGTAATCAGCGAACCCAGAAGCTTCTTTCCTCATTAAAAACATTGCCTAAAAATCGTTTTTTAATTTTTCGAAATTTTTCCTAGGGGTACCCTCACAAAATTGTGCGTTTTCCCAATTTTCCTACTTTTGCTTCTTCGGATGGCCATAGCTCTGCCAATTTGTATCCGATCAGGATATAAAGTACCATTTAGTAATCAGCGAACCCAGAAGCTTCTTTCCTCATTAAAAACATTGCCTAAAAATCGTTTTTTAATTTTTCGAAATTTTTCCTAGGGGTACCCCTACAAAATTTTGCTTTTTCCCAATTTTCCCATTTTTGCTTCTTCGGATGGCCATAGCTCTGCCAATTTGTATCCGATCAGGATATAAAGTACCATTTAGTAATCAGCGAACCCAGAAGCTTATTTCCTCATTCAAAACATTGCCTAAATATCGTTTTTTAATTTTTCGAAATTTTTCCTAGGGGTACCCCTACAAAATTGTGCGTTTTCTCAATTTTCCCACTTTTGCTTCTTCGGATGGCCATAGCTTTGCCAAATTGTATCCGATCAGGATATAAAGTACCATTTAGTAATCAGCGAACCCAGAAGCTTCTTTCCTCATTCAAAACATTGCCTAAATATCGTTTTTTAATTTTTCGAAATTTTTCCTAGGGGTACCCCTACAAAATTGTGCGTTTTCTCAATTTTCCCACTTTTGCTTCTTCGGATGGCCATAGCTCTGCCAATTTGTATCCGATCAGGATATAAAGTACCATTTAGTAATCAGCGAACCCAGAAGCTTCTTTCCTCATTAAAAACATTGCCTAAAAATCGTTTTTTAATTTTTCGAAATTTTTCCTAGGGGTACCCCTACAAAATTGTGCTTTTTCCCAATTTTCCCATTTTTGCTTCTTCGGATGGCCATAGCTTTGCCAAATTGTATCCGATCAGGATATAAAGTACCATTTAGTAATCAGCGAACCCAGAAGCTTCTTTCCTCATTCAAAACATTGCCTAAATATCGTTTTTTAATTTTTCGAAATTTTTCCTAGGGGTACCCCTACAAAATTGTGCGTTTTCTCAATTTTCCCACTTTTGCTTCTTCGGATGGCCATAGCTCTGCCAATTTGTATCCGATCAGGATATAAAGTACCATTTAGTAATCAGCGAACCCAGAAGCTTCTTTCCTTATTCAAAACATTGCCTAAATATCGTTTTTTAATTTTTCGAATTTTTTCCTAGGGGTACCCCTACAAAATTGTGCGTTTTCCCAATTTTCCCACTTTTGCTTCTTCGGATGGCCATAGCTTTGCCAATTTGTATCCGATCAGGATGTAAAGTACCATTTAGTAATCAGCGAACCCAGAAGCTTCTTTCCTCATTAAAAACATTGCCTAAAAATCGTTTTTTAATTTTTCGAATTTTTTCCTAGGGGTACTCCTACAAAATTTTGCGTTTTCTCAATTTTCCCACTTTTGCTTCTTCGGATGGCCATAGCTCTGCCAATTTGTATCCGATCAGGATATAAAGTACCATTTAGTAATCAGCGAACCCAGAAGCTTCTTTCCTCATTAAAAACATTGCCTAAAAATCGTTTTTTAATTTTTCGAAATTTTTCCTAGGGGTACCCCTACAAAATTTTGCTTTTTCCCAATTTTCCCATTTTTGCTTCTTCGGATGGCCATAGCTCTGCCAAATTGTATCCGATCAGGATATAAAGTACCATTTAGTAATCATAGCTTTGCCAATTTGTATCCGATCAGGATATAAAGTACCATTTAGTAATCAGCGAACCCAGAAGCTTCTTTCCTCATTAAAAACATTGCCTAAATATCGTTTTTTAATTTTTCGAATTTTTTCCTAGGGGTACTCCTACAAAATTTTGCGTTTTCCCAATTTTCCCACTTTTGCTTCTTCGGATGGCCATAGCTTTGCCAATTTGTATCCGATCAGGATATAAAGTACCATTTAGTAATCAGCGAACCCAGAAGCTTCTTTCCTTATTCAAAACATTGCCTAAATATCGTTTTTTAATTTTTCGAATTTTTTCCTAGGGGTACCCCTACAAAATTGTGCGTTTTCCCAATTTTCCCACTTTTGCTTCTTCGGATGGCCATAGCTTTGCCAATTTGTATCCGATCAGGATGTAAAGTACCATTTAGTAATCAGCGAACCCAGAAGCTTCTTTCCTCATTAAAAACATTGCCTAAAAATCGTTTTTTAATTTTTCGAAATTTTTCCTAGGGGAACCCCTACAAAATTTTGCTTTTTCCCAATTTTCCCATTTTTGCTTCTTCGGATGGCCATAGCTCTGCCAAATTGTATCCGATCAGGATATAAAGTACCATTTAGTAATCATAGCTTTGCCAATTTGTATCCGATCAGGATATAAAGTACCATTTAGTAATCAGCGAACCCAGAAGCTTCTTTCCTCATTAAAAACATTGCCTAAATATCGTTTTTTAATTTTTCGAATTTTTTCCTAGGGGTACTCCTACAAAATTTTGCGTTTTCTCAATTTTCCCACTTTTGCTTCTTCGGATGGCCATAGCTCTGCCAATTTGTATCCGATCAGGATATAAAGTACCATTTAGTAATCAGCGAACCCAGAAGCTTCTTTCCTCATTAAAAACATTGCCTAAAAATCGTTTTTTAATTTTTCGAAATTTTTCCTAGGGGTACCCCTACAAAATTTTGCTTTTCCCCATTTTCCCATTTTTGCTTCTTCGGATGGCCATAGCTCTGCCAATTTGTATCCGATCAGGATATAAAGTACCATTTAGTAATCAGCGAACCCAGAAGCTTCTTTCCTCATTCAAAACATTGCCTAAATATCGTTTTTTAATTTTTCGAAATTTTTCCTAGGGGTACCCCTACAAAATTGTGCGTTTTCTCAATTTTCCCACTTTTGCTTCTTCGGATGGCCATAGCTTTGCCAAATTGTATCCGATCAGGATATAAAGTACCATTTAGTAATCAGCGAACCCAGAAGCTTCTTTCCTCATTCAAAACATTGCCTAAATATCGTTTTTTAATTTTTCGAAATTTTTCCTAGGGGTACCCCTACAAAATTGTGCGTTTTCTCAATTTTCCCACTTTTGCTTCTTCGGATGGCCATAGCTCTGCCAATTTGTATCCGATCAGGATATAAAGTACCATTTAGTAATCAGCGAACCCAGAAGCTTCTTTCCTCATTAAAAACATTGCCTAAAAATCGTTTTTTAATTTTTCGAAATTTTTCCTAGGGGTACCCCTACAAAATTTTGCTTTTTCCCAATTTTCCCATTTTTGCTTCTTCGGATGGCCATAGCTCTGCCAATTTGTATCCGATCAGGATATAAAGTACCATTTAGTAATCAGCGAACCCAGAAGCTTATTTCCTCATTCAAAACATTGCCTAAATATCGTTTTTTAATTTTTCGAAATTTTTCCTAGGGGTACCCCTACAAAATTGTGCGTTTTCTCAATTTTCCCACTTTTGCTTCTTCGGAT
This sequence comes from Drosophila bipectinata, assembly GCF_030179905.1. Lineage (NCBI taxonomy): Eukaryota > Metazoa > Arthropoda > Insecta > Diptera > Drosophilidae > Drosophila > Drosophila bipectinata. Next base: position 5,358,808 of record NC_091734.1, on the reverse strand, counting down.
GGCCATAGCTTTGCCAAATTGTATCCGATCAGGATATAAAGTACCATTTAGTAATCAGCGAACCCAGAAGCTTCTTTCCTCATTCAAAACATTGCCTAAATATCGTTTTTTAATTTTTCGAAATTTTTCCTAGGGGTACCCCTACAAAATTGTGCGTTTTCTCAATTTTCCCACTTTTGCTTCTTCGGATGGCCATAGCTTTGCCAAATTGTATCCGATCAGGATATAAAGTACCATTTAGTAATCAGCGAACCCAGAAGCTTCTTTCCTCATTCAAAACATTGCCTAAATATCGTTTTTTAATTTTTCGAAATTTTTCCTTGGGGTACTCCTACAAAATTGTGCGTTTTCCCAATTTTCCCACTTTTGCTTCTTCGGATGGCCATAGCTTTGCCAATTTGTATCCGATCAGGATATAAAGTACCATTTAGTAATCAGCGAACCCAGAAGCTTCTTTCCTTATTCAAAACATTGCCTAAATATCGTTTTTTAATTTTTCGAATTTTTTCCTAGGGGTACCCCTACAAAATTGTGCGTTTTCCCAATTTTCCCACTTTTGCTTCTTCGGATGGCCATAGCTTTGCCAATTTGTATCCGATCAGGATATAAAGTACTATTTAGTAATCAGCGAACCCAGAAGCTTCTTTCCTCATTAAAAACATTGCCTAAAAATCGTTTTTTAATTTTTCGAAATTTTTCCTAGGGGTACCCCTACAAAATTGTGCTTTTTCCCAATTTTCCCATTTTTGCTTCTTCGGATGGCCATAGCTCTGCCAATTTGTATCCGATCAGGATATAAAGTACCATTTAGTAATCAGCGAACCCAGAAGCTTCTTTCCTCATTAAAAACATTGCCTAAAAATCGTTTTTTAATTTTTCGAAATTTTTCCTAGGGGTACCCCTACAAAATTTTGCTTTTTCCCAATTTTCCCATTTTTGCTTCTTCGGATGGCCATAGCTCTGCCAATTTGTATCCGATCAGGATATAAAGTACCATTTAGTAATCAGCGAACCCAGAAGCTTATTTCCTCATTCAAAACATTGCCTAAATATCGTTTTTTAATTTTTCGAAATTTTTCCTAGGGGTACCCCTACAAAATTGTGCGTTTTCTCAATTTTCCCACTTTTGCTTCTTCGGATGGCCATAGCTTTGCCAAATTGTATCCGATCAGGATATAAAGTACCATTTAGTAATCAGCGAACCCAGAAGCTTCTTTCCTCATTCAAAACATTGCCTAAATATCGTTTTTTAATTTTTCAAAATTTTTCCTAGGGGTACCCCTACAAAATTGTGCGTTTTCTCAATTTTCCCACTTTTGCTTCTTCGGATGGCCATAGCTCTGCCAATTTGTATCCGATCAGGATATAAAGTACCATTTAGTAATCAGCGAACCCAGAAGCTTCTTTCCTCATTAAAAACATTGCCTAAAAATCGTTTTTTAATTTTTCGAAATTTTTCCTAGGGGTACCCCTACAAAATTGTGCGTTTTCTCAATTTTCCCATTTTTGCTTCTTCGGATGGCCATAGCTCTGCCAATTTGTATCCGATCAGGATATAAAGTACCATTTAGTAATCAGCGAACCCAGAAGCTTATTTCCTCATTCAAAACATTGCCTAAATATCGTTTTTTAATTTTTCGAAATTTTTCCTAGGGGTACCCCTACAAAATTGTGCTTTTTCTCAATTTTCCCACTTTTGCTTCTTCGGATGGCCATAGCTTTGCCAAATTGTATCCGATCAGGATATAAAGTACCATTTAGTAATCATAGCTTTGCCAATTTGTATCCGATCAGGATATAAAGTACCATTTAGTAATCAGCGAACCCAGAAGCTTCTTTCCTCATTCAAAACATTGCCTAAATATCGTTTTTTAATTTTTCGAATTTTTTCCTAGGGGTACTCCTACAAAATTTTGCGTTTTCTCAATTTTCCCACTTTTGCTTCTTCGGATGGCCATAGCTCTGCCAATTTGTATCCGATCAGGATATAAAGTACCATTTAGTAATCAGCGAACCCAGAAGCTTCTTTCCTCATTAAAAACATTGCCTAAAAATCGTTTTTTAATTTTTCGAAATTTTTCCTAGGGGTACCCCTACAAAATTTTGCTTTTCCCCATTTTCCCATTTTTGCTTCTTCGGATGGCCATAGCTCTGCCAATTTGTATCCGATCAGGATATAAAGTACCATTTAGTAATCAGCGAACCCAGAAGCTTCTTTCCTCATTCAAAACATTGCCTAAATATCGTTTTTTAATTTTTCGAAATTTTTCCTAGGGGTACCCCTACAAAATTGTGCGTTTTCTCAATTTTCCCACTTTTGCTTCTTCGGATGGCCATAGCTTTGCCAAATTGTATCCGATCAGGATATAAAGTACCATTTAGTAATCAGCGAACCCAGAAGCTTCTTTCCTCATTCAAAACATTGCCTAAATATCGTTTTTTAATTTTTCGAAATTTTTCCTAGGGGTACCCCTACAAAATTGTGCGTTTTCTCAATTTTCCCACTTTTGCTTCTTCGGATGGCCATAGCTCTGCCAATTTGTATCCGATCAGGATATAAAGTACCATTTAGTAATCAGCGAACCCAGAAGCTTCTTTCCTCATTAAAAACATTGCCTAAAAATCGTTTTTTAATTTTTCGAAATTTTTCCTAGGGGTACCCCTACAAAATTTTGCTTTTTCCCAATTTTCCCATTTTTGCTTTTTCGGATGGCCATAGCTCTGCCAATTTGTATCCGATCAGGATATAAAGTACCATTTAGTAATCAGCGAACCCAGAAGCTTATTTCCTCATTCAAAACATTGCCTAAATATCGTTTTTTAATTTTTCGAAATTTTTCCTAAGGGTACCCCTACAAAATTGTGCGTTTTCTCAATTTTCCCACTTTTGCTTCTTCGGATGGCCATAGCTTTGCCAAATTGTATCCGATCAGGATATAAAGTACCATTTAGTAATCAGCGAACCCAGAAGCTTCTTTCCTCATTCAAAACATTGCCTAAATATCGTTTTTTAATTTTTCGAAATTTTTCCTAGGGGTACCCCTACAAAATTGTGCGTTTTCTCAATTTTCCCACTTTTGCTTCTTCGGATGGCCATAGCTTTGCCAAATTGTATCCGATCAGGATATAAAGTACCATTTAGTAATCAGCGAACCCAGAAGCTTCTTTCCTCATTCAAAACATTGCCTAAATATCGTTTTTTAATTTTTCGAAATTTTTCCTTGGGGTACTCCTACAAAATTGTGCGTTTTCCCAATTTTCCCACTTTTGCTTCTTCGGATGGCCATAGCTTTGCCAATTTGTATCCGATCAGGATATAAAGTACCATTTAGTAATCAGCGAACCCAGAAGCTTCTTTCCTTATTCAAAACATTGCCTAAATATCGTTTTTTAATTTTTCGAATTTTTTCCTAGGGGTACCCCTACAAAATTGTGCGTTTTCCCAATTTTCCCACTTTTGCTTCTTCGGATGGCCATAGCTTTGCCAATTTGTATCCGATCAGGATATAAAGTACTATTTAGTAATCAGCGAACCCAGAAGCTTCTTTCCTCATTAAAAACATTGCCTAAAAATCGTTTTTTAATTTTTCGAAATTTTTCCTAGGGGTACCCCTACAAAATTGTGCTTTTTCCCAATTTTCCCATTTTTGCTTCTTCGGATGGCCATAGCTCTGCCAATTTGTATCCGATCAGGATATAAAGTACCATTTAGTAATCAGCGAACCCAGAAGCTTCTTTCCTCATTAAAAACATTGCCTAAAAATCGTTTTTTAATTTTTCGAAATTTTTCCTAGGGGTACCCCTACAAAATTTTGCTTTTTCCCAATTTTCCCATTTTTGCTTCTTCGGATGGCCATAGCTCTGCCAATTTGTATCCGATCAGGATATAAAGTACCATTTAGTAATCAGCGAACCCAGAAGCTTATTTCCTCATTCAAAACATTGCCTAAATATCGTTTTTTAATTTTTCGAAATTTTTCCTAGGGGTACCCCTACAAAATTGTGCGTTTTCTCAATTTTCCCACTTTTGCTTCTTCGGATGGCCATAGCTTTGCCAAATTGTATCCGATCAGGATATAAAGTACCATTTAGTAATCAGCGAACCCAGAAGCTTCTTTCCTCATTCAAAACATTGCCTAAATATCGTTTTTTAATTTTTCAAAATTTTTCCTAGGGGTACCCCTACAAAATTGTGCGTTTTCTCAATTTTCCCACTTTTGCTTCTTCGGATGGCCATAGCTCTGCCAATTTGTATCCGATCAGGATATAAAGTACCATTTAGTAATCAGCGAACCCAGAAGCTTCTTTCCTCATTAAAAACATTGCCTAAAAATCGTTTTTTAATTTTTCGAAATTTTTCCTAGGGGTACCCCTACAAAATTGTGCGTTTTCTCAATTTTCCCATTTTTGCTTCTTCGGATGGCCATAGCTCTGCCAATTTGTATCCGATCAGGATATAAAGTACCATTTAGTAATCAGCGAACCCAGAAGCTTATTTCCTCATTCAAAACATTGCCTAAATATCGTTTTTTAATTTTTCGAAATTTTTCCTAGGGGTACCCCTACAAAATTGTGCGTTTTCTCAATTTTCCCACTTTTGCTTCTTCGGATGGCCATAGCTTTGCCAAATTGTATCCGATCAGGATATAAAGTACCATTTAGTAATCAGCGAACCCAGAAGCTTCTTTCCTCTTTCAAAACATTGCCTAAATATCGTTTTTTAATTTTTCGAAATTTTTCCTAGGGGTACTCCTACAAAATTGTGCGTTTTCTCAATTTTCCCACTTTTGCTTCTTCGGATGGCCATAGCTCTGCCAATTTGTATCCGATCAGGATATAAAGTACCATTTAGTAATCAGCGAACCCAGAAGCTTCTTTCCTCATTAAAAACATTGCCTAAAAATCGTTTTTTAATTTTTCGAAATTTTTCCTAGGGGTACCCCTACAAAATTGTGCTTTTTCCCAATTTTCCCATTTTTGCTTCTTCGGATGGCCATAGCTCTGCCAATTTGTATCCGATCAGGATATAAAGTACCATTTAGTAATCAGCGAACCCAGAAGCTTATTTCCTCATTCAAAACATTGCCTAAATATCGTTTTTTAATTGTGCGTTTTCCCAATTTTCCCACTTTTGCTTCTTCGGATGGCCATAGCTTTGCCAATTTGTATCCGATCAGGATATAAAGTACCATTTAGTAATCAGCGAACCCAGAAGCTTCTTTCCTCATTAAAAACATTGCCTAAAAATCGTTTTTTAATTTTTCGAAATTTTTCCTAGGGGTACCCCTACAAAATTGTGCTTTTTCCCAATTTTCCCATTTTTGCTTCTTCGGATGGCCATAGCTCTGCCAATTTGTATCCGATCAGGATATAAAGTACCATTTAGTAATCAGCGAACCCAGAAGCTTCTTTCCTCATTAAAAACATTGCCTAAAAATCGTTTTTTAATTTTTCGAAATTTTTCCTAGGGGTACCCCTACAAAATTTTGCTTTTTCCCAATTTTCCCATTTTTGCTTCTTCGGATGGCCATAGCTCTGCCAATTTGTATCCGATCAGGATATAAAGTACCATTTAGTAATCAGCGAACCCAGAAGCTTATTTCCTCATTCAAAACATTGCCTAAATATCGTTTTTTAATTTTTCGAAATTTTTCCTAGGGGTACCCCTACAAAATTGTGCGTTTTCTCAATTTTCCCACTTTTGCTTCTTCGGATGGCCATAGCTTTGCCAAATTGTATCCGATCAGGATATAAAGTACCATTTAGTAATCAGCGAACCCAGAAGCTTCTTTCCTCATTCAAAACATTGCCTAAATATCGTTTTTTAATTTTTCGAAATTTTTTCTAGGGGTACCCCTACAAAATTGTGCGTTTTCTCAATTTTCCCACTTTTGCTTCTTCGGATGGCCATAGCTCTGCCAATTTGTATCCGATCAGGATATAAAGTACCATTTAGTAATCAGCGAACCCAGAAGCTTCTTTCCTCATTAAAAACATTGCCTAAAAATCGTTTTTTAATTTTTCGAAATTTTTCCTAGGGGTACCCCTACAAAATTTTGCTTTTTCCCAATTTTCCCATTTTTGCTTCTTCGGATGGCCATAGCTCTGCCAATTTGTATCCGATCAGGATATAAAGTACCATTTAGTAATCAGCGAACCCAGAAGCTTCTTTCCTCATTCAAAACATTGCCTAAATATCGTTTTTTAATTTTTCGAAATTTTTCCTAGGGGTACCCCTACAAAATTGTGCGTTTTCTCAATTTTCCCACTTTTGCTTCTTCGGATGGCCATAGCTCTGCCAATTTGTATCCGATCAGGATATAAAGTACCATTTAGTAATCAGCGAACCCAGAAGCTTCTTTCCTCATTAAAAACATTGCCTAAAAATCGTTTTTTAATTTTTCGAAATTTTTCCTAGGGGTACCCCTACAAAATTTTGCTTTTTCCCAATTTTCCCACTTTTGCTTCTTCGGATGGCCATAGCTCTGCCAATTTGTATCCGATCAGGATATAAAGTACCATTTAGTAATCAGCGAACCCAGAAGCTTATTTCCTCATTCAAAACATTGCCTAAATATCGTTTTTTAATTTTTCGAAATTTTTCCTAGGGGTACCCCTACAAAATTGTGCGTTTTCTCAATTTTCCCACTCATTAAAAACATTGCCTAAAAATCGTTTTTTAATTTTTCGAAATTTTTCCTAGGGGTACCCCTACAAAATTTTGCTTTTTCCCAATTTTCCCATTTTTGCTTCTTCGGATGGCCATAGCTCTGCCAATTTGTATCCGATCAGGATATAAAGTACCATTTAGTAATCAGCGAACCCAGAAGCTTATTTCCTCATTCAAAACATTGCCTAAAAATCGTTTTTTAATTTTTCGAAATTTTTCCTAGGGGTACCCCTACAAAATTGTGCGTTTTCTCAATTTTCCCACTTTTGCTTCTTCAGATGGCCATATCTTTGCCAAATTGTATCCGATCAGGATATAAAGTACCATTTAGTAATCAGCGAAAATTAAAAAACGATATTTAGGCAATGTTTTGAATGAGAAAATAAGCTTCTGGGTTCGCTGATTACTAAATGGTACTTTATATCCAGATCGGATACAAATTGGCAAAGCTATGGCCATCCGAAGAAGCAAAAGTGGGAAAATTGGGAAAACGCACAATTTTGTAGGGGTACCCCTAGGAAAAATTTCGAAAAATTAAAAAACGATATTAAGGCAATGTTTTGAATGAGGAAATAAGCTTCTGGGTTCGCTGATTACTAAATGGTACTTTATATCCTGATCGGATACAAATTGGCAGAGCTATGGCCATCCGAAGAAGCAAAAATGGGAAAATTGGGAAAAAGCAAAATTTTGTAGGGGTACCCCTAGGAAAAATTTCGAAAAATTAAAAAACGATTTTTAGGCAATGTTTTTAATGAGGAAAGAAGCTTCTGGGTTCGCTGATTACTAAATGGTACTTTATATCCTGATCGGATACAAATTGGCAGAGCTATGGCCATCCGAAGAAGCAAAAGTGGGAAAATTGAGAAAACGCACAATTTTGTAGGAGTACCCCTAGGAAAAAATTCGAAAAATTAAAAAACGATTTTTAGGCAATGTTTTTAATGAGGAAAGAAGCTTCTGGGTTCGCTGATTACTAAATGGTACTTTATATCCTGATCGGATACAAATTGGCAAAGCTATGGCCATCCGAAGAAGCAAAAGTGGGAAAATTGGGAAAACGCACAATTTTGTAGGGGTACCCCTAGGAAAAAATTCGAAAAATTAAAAAACGATATTTAGGCAATGTTTTGAATAAGGAAAGAAGCTTCTGGGTTCGCTGATTACTAAATGGTACTTTATATCCTGATCGGATACAAATTGGCAAAGCTATGGCCATCCGAAGAAGCAAAAGTGGGAAAATTGGGAAAACGCACAATTTTGTAGGGGTACCCCTAGGAAAAAATTCGAAAAATTAAAAAACGATATTAAGGCAATGTTTTGAATGAGGAAATAAGCTTCTGGGTTCGCTGATTACTAAATGGTACTTTATATCCTGATCGGATACAAATTGGCAGAGCTATGGCCATCCGAAGAAGCAAAAATGGGAAAATTGGGAAAAAGCACAATTTTGTAGGGGTACCCCTAGGAAAAAATTCGAAAAATTAAAAAACGATATTAAGGCAATGTTTTGAATGAGGAAATAAGCTTCTGGGTTCGCTGATTACTAAATGGTACTTTATATCCTGATCGGATACAAATTGGCAGAGCTATGGCCATCCGAAGAAGCAAAAATGGGAAAATTGGGAAAAAGCACAATTTTGTAGGGGTACCCCTAGGAAAAATTTCGAAAAATTAAAAAACGATTTTTAGGCAATGTTTTTAATGAGGAAAGAAGCTTCTGGGTTCGCTGATTACTAAATGGTACTTTATATCCTGATCGGATACAATTTGGCAAAGCTATGGCCATCCGAAGAAGCAAAAGTGGGAAAATTGAGAAAACGCACAATTTTGTAGGGGTACCCCTAGGAAAAATTTCGAAAAATTAAAAAACGATATTTAGGCAATGTTTTGAATGAGGAAATAAGCTTCTGGGTTCGCTGATTACTAAATGGTACTTTATATCCTGATCGGATACAAATTGGCAGAGCTATGGCCATCCGAAGAAGCAAAAATGGGAAAATTGGGAAAAAGCAAAATTTTGTAGGGGTACCCCTAGGAAAAATTTCGAAAAATTAAAAAACGATTTTTAGGCAATGTTTTTAATGAGGAAATAAGCTTCTGGGTTCGCTGATTACTAAATGGTACTTTATATCCTGATCGGATACAAATTGGCAGAGCTATGGCCATCCGAAGAAGCAAAAATGGGAAAATTGGGAAAAAGCACAATATTGTAGGGGTACCCCTAGAAAAAATTTCGAAAAATTAAAAAACGATATTTAGGCAATGTTTTGAATGAGGAAAGAAGCTTCTGGGTTCGCTGATTACTAAATGGTACTTTATATCCTGATCGGATACAATTTGGCAAAGCTATGGCCATCCGAAGAAGCAAAAGTGGGAAAATTGAGAAAACGCACAATTTTGTAGGGGTACCCTTTTAGGCAATGTTTTTAATGAGGAAATAAGCTTCTGGGTTCGCTGATTACTAAATGGTACTTTATATCCTGATCGGATACAAATTGGCAGAGCTATGGCCATCCGAAGAAGCAAAAATGGGAAAATTGGGAAAAAGCACAATATTGTAGGGGTACCCCTAGAAAAAATTTCGAAAAATTAAAAAACGATATTTAGGCAATGTTTTGAATGAGGAAAGAAGCTTCTGGGTTCGCTGATTACTAAATGGTACTTTATATCCTGATCGGATACAATTTGGCAAAGCTATGGCCATCCGAAGAAGCAAAAGTGGGAAAATTGAGAAAACGCACAATTTTGTAGGGGTACCCCTAGGAAAAATTTCGAAAAATTAAAAAACGATATTTAGGCAATGTTTTGAATGAGGAAATAAGCTTCTGGGTTCGCTGATTACTAAATGGTACTTTATATCCTGATCGGATACAAATTGGCAGAGCTATGGCCATCCGAAGAAGCAAAAATGGGAAAATTGGGGAAAAGCACAATTTTGTAGGAAAATTGAGAAAACGCACAATTTTGTAGGGGTACCCCTAGGAAAAATTTCGAAAAATTAAAAAACGATATTTAGGCAATGTTTTGAATGAGGAAATAAGCTTCTGGGTTCGCTGATTACTAAATGGTACTTTATATCCTGATCGGATACAAATTGGCAGAGCTATGGCCATCCGAAGAAGCAAAAATGGGAAAATTGGGGAAAAGCACAATTTTGTAGGGGTACCCCTAGGAAAAATTTCGAAAAATTAAAAAACGATTTTTAGGCAATGTTTTTAATGAGGAAAGAAGCTTCTGGGTTCGCTGATTACTAAATGGTACTTTATATCCTGATCGGATACAAATTGGCAGAGCTATGGCCATCCGAAGAAGCAAAAGTGGGAAAATTGAGAAAACGCACAATTTTGTAGGGGTACCCCTAGGAAAAATTTCGAAAAATTAAAAAACGATATTTAGGCAATGTTTTGAATGAGGAAAGAAGCTTCTGGGTTCACTGATTACTAAATGGTACTTTATATCCTGATCGGATACAATTTGGCAAAGCTATGGCCATCCGAAGAAGCAAAAGTGGGAAAATTGAGAAAACGCACAATTTTGTAGGGGTACCCCTAGGAAAAATTTCGAAAAATTAAAAAACGATATTTAGGCAATGTTTTGAATGAGGAAATAAGCTTCTGGGTTCGCTGATTACTAAATGGTACTTTATATCCTGATCGGATACAAATTGGCAGAGCTATGGCCATCCGAAGAAGCAAAAATGGGAAAATTGGGGAAAAGCACAATTTTGTAGGGGTACCCCTAGGAAAAATTTCGAAAAATTAAAAAACGATTTTTAGGCAATGTTTTTAATGAGGAAAGAAGCTTCTGGGTTCGCTGATTACTAAATGGTACTTTATATCCTGATCGGATACAAATTGGCAGAGCAATGGCCATCCGAAGAAGCAAAAGTGGGAAAATTGAGAAAACGCACAATTTTGTAGGGGTACCCCTAGGAAAAATTTCGAAAAATTAAAAAACGATATTTAGGCAATGTTTTGAATGAGGAAAGAAGCTTCTGGGTTCGCTGATTACTAAATGGTACTTTATATCCTGATCGGATACAATTTGGCAAAGCTATGGCCATCCGAAGAAGCAAAAGTGGGAAAATTGAGAAAACGCACAATTTTGTAGGGGTACCCCTAGGAAAAATTTCGAAAAATTAAAAAACGATATTTAGGCAATGTTTTGAATGAGGAAATAAGCTTCTGGGTTCGCTGATTACTAAATGGTACTTTATATCCTGATCGGATACAAATTGGCAGAGCTATGGCCATCCGAAGAAGCAAAAATGGGAAAATTGGGAAAAAGCAAAATTTTGTAGGGGTACCCCTAGGAAAAATTTCGAAAAATTAAAAAACGATTTTTAGGCAATGTTTTTAATGAGGAAAGAAGCTTCTGGGTTCGCTGATTACTAAATGGTACTTTATATCCTGATCGGATACAAATTGGCAGAGCTATGGCCATCCGAAGAAGCAAAAGTGGGAAAATTGAGAAAACGCACAATTTTGTAGGGGTACCCCTAGGAAAAAATTCGAAAAATTAAAAAACGATTTTTAGGCAATGTTTTTAATGAGGAAAGAAGCTTCTGGGTTCGCTGATTACTAAATGGTACTTTATATCCTGATCGGATACAAATTGGCAAAGCTATGGCCATCCGAAGAAGCAAAAGTGGGAAAATTGAGAAAACGCACAATTTTGTAGGGGTACCCCTAGGAAAAATTTCGAAAAATTAAAAAACGATATTTAGGCAATGTTTTGAATGAGGAAATAAGCTTCTGGGTTCGCTGATTACTAAATGGTACTTTATATCCTGATCGGATACAAATTGGCAGAGCTATGGCCATCCGAAGAAGCAAAAATGGGAAAATTGGGAAAAAGCACAATTTTGTAGGGGTACCCCTAGGAAAAATTTCGAAAAATTAAAAAACGATTTTTAGGCAATATTTTTAATGAGGAAAGAAGCTTCTGGGTTCGCTGATTACTAAATGGTACTTTATATCCTGATCGGATACAATTTGGCAAAGCTATGGCCATCCGAAGAAGCAAAAGTGGGAAAATTGAGAAAACGCACAATTTTGTAGGGGTACCCCTAGGAAAAATTTCGAAAAATTAAAAAACGATATTTAGGCAATGTTTTGAATGAGGAAATAAGCTTCTAGGTTCGCTGATTACTAAATGGTACTTTATATCCTGATCGGATACAAATTGGCAGAGCTATGGCCATCCGAAGAAGCAAAAATGGGAAAATTGGGAAAAAGCAAAATTTTGTAGGGGTACCCCTAGGAAAAATTTCGAAAAATTAAAAAACGATTTTTAGGCAATGTTTTTAATGAGGAAAGAAGCTTCTGGGTTCGCTGATTACTAAATGGTACTTTATATCCTGATCGGATACAAATTGGCAGAGCTATGGCCATCCGAAGAAGCAAAAGTAGGAAAATTGAGAAAACGCACAATTTTGTGAGGGTACCCCTAGGAAAAATTTCGAAAAATTAAAAAACGATTTTTAGGCAATGTTTTTAATGAGGAAAGAAGCTTCTGGGTTCGCTGATTACTAAATGGTACCTTATATCCTGATCGGATACAAATTGGCAAAGCTATGGCCATCCGAAGAAGCAAAAGTGGGAAAATTGGGAAAACGCACAATTTTGTAGGGGTACCCCTAGGAAAAAATTCGAAAAATTAAAAAACGATATTTAGGCAATGTTTTGAATGAGGAAAGAAGCTTCTGGGTTCGCTGATTACTAAATGGTACTTTATATCCTGATCGGATACAATTTGGCAAAGCTATGGCCATCCGAAGAAGCAAAAGTGGGAAAATTGGGAAAACGCACAATTTTGTAGGGGTACCCCTAGGAAAAAATTCGAAAAATTAAAAAACGATATTTAGGCAATGTTTTGAATGAGGAAAGAAGCTTCTGGGTTCGCTGATTACTAAATGGTACTTTATATCCTGATCGGATACAATTTGGCAAAGCTATGGCCATCCGAAGAAGCAAAAGTGGGAAAATGGAGAAAACGCACAATTTTGTAGGGGTACCCCTAGGAAAAACTTCGAAAAATTAAAAAACGATATTTAGGCAATGTTTTGAATGAGGAAATAAGCTTCTGGGTTCGCTGATTACTAAATGGTACTTTATATCCTGATCGGATACAAATTGGCAAAGCTATGGCCATCCGAAGAAGCAAAAGTGGGAAAATTGGGAAAACGCACAATTTTGTGAGGGTATCCCTAGGAAAAATTTCGAAAAATTAAAAAACGATTTTTAGGCAATGTTTTTAATGAGGAAAGAAGCTTCTGGGTTCGCTGATTACTAAATGGTACCTTATATCCTGATCGGATACAAATTGGCAAAGCTATGGCCATCCGAAGAAGCAAAAGTGGGAAAATGGAGAAAACGCACAATTTTGTAGGGGTACCCCTAGGAAAAACTTCTAAAAATTAAAAAAAGATATTTAGGCAATGTTTTGAATGAGGAAAGAAGCTTCTGGGTTCGCTGATTACTAAATGGTACCTTATATCCTGATCGGATACAATTTGGCAAAGCTATGGCCATCCGAAGAAGCAAAAGTGGGAAAATGGAGAAAACGCACAATTTTGTAGGGGTACCCCTAGGAAAAATTTCGAAAAATTAAAAAACGATATTTAGGCAATGTTTTGAATGAGGAAAGAAGCTTCTGGGTTCGCTGATTACTAAATGGTACTTTATATCCTGATCGGATACAAATTGGCAAAGCTATGGCCATCCGAAGAAGCAAAAGTGGGAAAATTGAGAAAACGCACAATTTTGTAGGGGTACCCCTAGGAAAAATTTCGAAAAATTAAAAAACGATATTTAGGCAATGTTTTGAATGAGGAAATAAGCTTCTGGGTTCGCTGATTACTAAATGGTACTTTATATCCTGATCGGATACAAATTGGCAGAGCTATGGCCATCCGAAGAAGCAAAAGTGGGAAAATTGGGAAAACGCACAATTTTGTAGGGGTACCCCTAGGAAAAAATTCGAAAAATTAAAAAACGATTTTTGGGCAATGTTTTGAATGAGGAAAGAAGCTTCTGGGTTCGCTGATTACTAAATGGTACTTTATATCCTGATCGGATACAAATTGGCAGAGCTATGGCCATCCGAAGAAGCAAAAATGGGAAAATTGAGAAAACGCACAATTTTGTAGGGGTACCCCTAGGAAAAATTTCGAAAAATTAAAAAACGATTTTTGGGCAATGTTTTGAATGAGGAAAGAAGCTTCTGGGTTCGCTGATTACTAAATGGTACTTTATATCCTGATCGGATACAAATTGGCAGAGCTATGGCCATCCGAAGAAGCAAAAGTGGGAAAATTGGGAAAACGCACAATTTTGTAGGGGTACCCCTAGGAAAAAATTCGAAAAATTAAAAAACGATTTTTAGGCAATGTTTTTAATGAGGAAAGAAGCTTCTGGGTTCGCTGATTACTAAATGGTACTTTATATCCTGATCGGATACAAATTGGCAGAGCTATGGCCATCCGATGAAGCAAAAGTGGGAAAATTGGGAAAACGCACAATTTTGTGAGGGTACCCCTAGGAAAAAATTCGAAAAATTAAAAAACGATTTTTAGGCAATGTTTTGAATGAGGAAAGAAGCTTCTGGGTTCGCTGATTACTAAATGGTACTTTATATCCTGATCGGATACAAATTGGCAAAGCTATGGCCATCCGAAGAAGCAAAAGTGGGAAAATGGAGAAAACGCACAATTTTGTAGGGGTACCCCTAGGAAAAATTTCGAAAAATTAAAAAACGATATTTCTAGGAAAAATTTCGAAAAATTAAAAAACGATTTTTAGGCAATGTTTTGAATGAGGAAATAAGCTTCTGGGTTCGCTGATTACTAAATGGTACTTTATATCCTGATCGGATTCAATTTGGCAAAGCTATGGCCATCCGAAGAAGCAAAAGTGGGAAAATGGAGAAAACGCACAATTTTGTAGGGGTACCCCTAGGAAAAATTTCGAAAAATTAAAAAACGATATTTCTAGGAAAAATTTCGAAAAATTAAAAAACGATATTTAGGCAATGTTTTGAATGAGGAAATAAGCTTCTGGGTTCGCTGATTACTAAATGGTACTTTATATCCTGATCGGATACAAATTGGCAGAGCTATGGCCATCCGAAGAAGCAAAAATGGGAAAATTGGGAAAAAGCACAATATTGTAGGGGTACCCCTAGGAAAAATTTCGAAAAATTAAAAAACGATATTTAGGCAATGTTTTGAATGAGGAAAGAAGCTTCTGGGTTCGCTGATTACTAAATGGTACTTTATATCCTGATCGGATACAATTTGGCAAAGCTATGGCCATCCGAAGAAGCAAAAGTGGGAAAATTGAGAAAACGCACAATTTTGTAGGGGTACCCCTAGGAAAAATTTCGAAAAATTAAAAAACGATATTTAGGCAATGTTTTGAATGAGGAAATAAGCTTCTGGGTTCGCTGATTACTAAATGGTACTTTATATCCTGATCGGATACAAATTGGCAGAGCTATGGCCATCCGAAGAAGCAAAAATGGGAAAATTGGGAAAAAGCACAATTTTGTGAGGGTACCCCTAGGAAAAAATTCGAAAAATTAAAAAACGATTTTTAGGCAATGTTTTTAATGAGGAAAGAAGCTTCTGGTACTTATATTAAGCTTCTGGAAAGAAGCTTCTGGAAGGTACTTTATATCCTGATCGGATACAAATTGGCAAAGCTATGGCCATCCGAAGAAGCAAAAGTGGGAAAATTGGGAAAACGCACAATTTTGTAGGGGTACCCCTAGGAAAAAATTCGAAAAATTAAAAAACGATTTTTAGGCAATGTTTTTAATGAGGAAAGAAGCTTCTGGGTTCGCTGATTACTAAATGGTACTTTATATCCTGATCGGATACAAATTGGCAGAGCTATGGCCATCCGAAGAAGCAAAAGTAGGAAAATTGGGAAAACGCACAATTTTGTGAGGGTACCCCTAGGAAAAATTTCGAAAAATTAAAAAACGATTTTTAGGCAATGTTTTTAATGAGGAAAGAAGCTTCTGGGTTCGCTGATTACTAAATGGTACTTTATATCCTGATCGGATACAAATTGGCAAAGCTATGGCCATCCGAAGAAGCAAAAGTGGGAAAATTGGGAAAACGCACAATTTTGTAGGGGTACCCCTTGGAAAAATTTCGAAAAATTAAAAAACGTTTTGAATGAGGAAAGTCGCTTCTGGGTTCGCTGATTACTAAATGGTACTTTATATCCTGAACGGATACAAATTGGCAGAGCTATGGCCATCCGAAGAAGCAAAAGTGGGAAAATTGAGAAAACGCACAATTTTGTAGGGGTACCCCTAGGAAAAAATTCGAAAAATTAAAAAACGATTTTTAGGCAATGTTTTTAATGAGGAAAGAAGCTTCTGGGTTCGCTGATTACTAAATGGTACTTTATATCCTGATCGGATACAAATTGGCAGAGCTATGGCCATCCGAAGAAGAAAAAGTAGGAAAATTGGGAAAACGCACAATTTTGTGAGGGTACCCCTAGGAAAAAATTCGAAAAATTAAAAAACGATTTTTGGGCAATGTTTTGAATGAGTAAAGAAGCTTCTTGGTTCGCTGATTACTGAATGGTACTTTATATCCTGATCGGATACAAATTGGCAGAGCTATGGCCATCCGAAGAAGCAAAAGTGGGAAAATTGAGAAAACGCACAATTTTGTAGGGGTACCCCTAGGAAAAATTTCGAAAAATTAAAAAACGATTTTTGGGCAATGTTTTTAATGAGGAAAGAAGCTTCTGGGTTCGCTGATTACTGAATGGTACTTTATATCCTGATCGGATACAAATTGGCAAAGTTATGGCCATCCGAAGAAGCAAAAGTGGGAAAATCGAGAAAACGCACAATTTTGTAGGGGTACCCCTTGGAAAAATTTCGAAAAATTAAAAAACGATTTTTGGGCAATGTTTTGAATGAGGAAAGAAGCTTCTTGGTTCGCTGATTACTAAATGGTACTTTATATCCTGATCGGATACAAATTGGCAAAGCTATGGCCATCCGAAGAAGCAAAAGTGGGAAAATTGAGAAAACGCACAATTTTGTAGGGGTACCCCTAGGAAAAATTTCGAAAAATTAAAAAACGATATTTAGGCAATGTTTTGAATGAGGAAAGTCGCTTTATATCCTGATCGGATACAATTTGGCAAAGCTATGGCCATCCGAAGAAGCAAAAGTGGGAAAATTGGGAAAACGCACAATTTTGTAGGGGTACCCCTAGGAAAAAATTCGAAAAATTAAAAAACGATATTTAGGCAATGTTTTGAATGAGGAAATAAGCTTCTGGGTTCGCTGATTACTAAATGGTACTTTATATCCTGATCGGATACAAATTGGCAAAGCTATGGCCATCCGAAGAAGCAAAAGTGGGAAAATTGGGAAAACGCACAATTTTGTAGGGGTACCCGTAGGAAAAAATTCGAAATATTAAAAAACGATTTTTGGGCAATGTTTTGAATGAGGAAAGAAGCTTCTGGGTTCGCTGATTACTAAATGGTACTTTATATCCTGATCGGATACAAATTGGCAAAGCTATGGCCATCCGAAGAAGCAAAAGTGGGAAAATTGAGAAAACGCACAATTTTGTAGGGGTACCCCTTGGAAAAATTTCGAAAAATTAAAAAACGTTTTGAATGAGGAAAGTCGCTTCTGGGTTCGCTGATTACTAAATGGTACTTTATATCCTGATCGGATACAAATTGGCAAAGCTATGGCCATCCGAAGAAGCAAAAGTGGGAAAATTGGGAAAACGCACAATTTTGTAGGGGTACCCCTAGGAAAAAATTCGAAAAATTAAAAAACGATATTTAGGCAATGTTTTGAATGAGGAAATAAGCTTCTGGGTTCGCTGATTACTAAATGGTACTTTATATCCTGATCGGATACAAATTGGCAGAGCTATGGCCATCCGAAGAAGCAAAAATGGGAAAATTGGGAAAAAGCACAATTTTGTGAGGGTACCCCTAGGAAAAAATTCGAAAAATTAAAAAACGATTTTTAGGCAATGTTTTTAATGAGGAAAGAAGCTTCTGGTACTTATATTAAGCTTCTGGAAAGAAGCTTCTGGAAGGTACTTTATATCCTGATCGGATACAAATTGGCAAAGCTATGGCCATCCGAAGAAGCAAAAGTGGGAAAATTGGGAAAACGCACAATTTTGTAGGGGTACCCCTAGGAAAAAATTCGAAAAATTAAAAAACGATTTTTAGGCAATGTTTTTAATGAGGAAAGAAGCTTCTGGGTTCGCTGATTACTAAATGGTACTTTATATCCTGATCGGATACAAATTGGCAGAGCTATGGCCATCCGAAGAAGCAAAAGTAGGAAAATTGGGAAAACGCACAATTTTGTGAGGGTACCCCTAGGAAAAATTTCGAAAAATTAAAAAACGATTTTTAGGCAATGTTTTTAATGAGGAAAGAAGCTTCTGGGTTCGCTGATTACTAAATGGTACTTTATATCCTGATCGGATACAAATTGGCAAAGCTATGGCCATCCGAAGAAGCAAAAGTGGGAAAATTGGGAAAACGCACAATTTTGTAGGGGTACCCCTAGGAAAAAATTCGAAAAATTAAAAAACGATATTTAGGCAATGTTTTGAATGAGGAAATAAGCTTCTGGGTTCGCTGATTACTAAATGGTACTTTATATCCTGATCGGATACAAATTGGCAAAGCTATGGCCATCCGAAGAAGCAAAAGTGGGAAAATTGAGAAAACGCACAATTTTGTAGGGGTACCCCTTGGAAAAATTTCGAAAAATTAAAAAACGTTTTGAATGAGGAAAGTCGCTTCTGGGTTCGCTGATTACTAAATGGTACTTTATATCCTGAACGGATACAAATTGGCAGAGCTATGGCCATTCGAAGAGGCAAAAGTGGGAAAATTGGGAAAACGCACAATTTTGTGAGGGTACCCCTAGGAAAAATTTCGAAAAATTAAAAAACGATATTTAGGCAATGTTTTGAATGAGGAAATAAGCTTCTGGGTTCGCTGATTACTAAATGGTACTTTATATCCTGATCGGATACAATTTGGCAGAGCTATGGCCATCCGAAGAAGCAAAAATGGGAAAATTGAGAAAACGCACAATTTTGTAGGGGTACCCCTAGGAAAAATTTCGAAAAATTAAAAAACGATTTTTAGGCAATGTTTTGAATGAGGAAATAAGCTTCTGGGTTCGCTGATTACTAAATGGTACTTTATATCCTGATCGGATACAAATTGGCAGAGCTATGGCCATCCGAAGAAGCAAAAGTGGGAAAATTGAGAAAACGCACAATTTTGTAGGGGTACCCCTAGGAAAAAATTCGAAAAATTAAAAAACGATTTTTAGGCAATGTTTTTAATGAGGAAAGAAGCTTCTGGGTTCGCTGATTACTAAATGGTACTTTATATCCTGATCGGATACAAATTGGCAGAGCTATGGCCATCCGAAGAAGAAAAAGTAGGAAAATTGGGAAAACGCACAATTTTGTGAGGGTACCCCTAGGAAAAAATTCGAAAAATTAAAAAACGATTTTTGGGCAATGTTTTGAATGAGTAAAGAAGCTTCTTGGTTCGCTGATTACTGAATGGTACTTTATATCCTGATCGGATACAAATTGGCAGAGCTATGGCCATCCGAAGAAGCAAAAGTGGGAAAATTGAGAAAACGCACAATTTTGTAGGGGTACCCCTAGGAAAAATTTCGAAAAATTAAAAAACGATTTTTGGGCAATGTTTTTAATGAGGAAAGAAGCTTCTGGGTTCGCTGATTACTGAATGGTACTTTATATCCTGATCGGATACAAATTGGCAAAGCTATGGCCATCCGAAGAAGCAAAAGTGGGAAAATCGAGAAAACGCACAATTTTGTAGGGGTACCCCTTGGAAAAATTTCGAAAAATTAAAAAACGATTTTTGGGCAATGTTTTGAATGAGGAAAGAAGCTTCTTGGTTCGGTGATTACTAAATGGTACTTTATATCCTGATCGGATACAAATTGGCAGAGCTATGGCCATCCGAAGAAGCAAAAGTGGGAAAATTGAGAAAACGCACAATTTTGTAGGGGTACCCCTAGGAAAAATTTCGAAAAATTAAAAAACGATATTTAGGCAATGTTTTGAATGAGGAAAGTCGCTTTATATCCTGATCGGATACAATTTGGCAAAGCTATGGCCATCCGAAGAAGCAAAAGTGGGAAAATTGGGAAAACGCACAATTTTGTAGGGGTACCCCTAGGAAAAAATTCGAAAAATTAAAAAACGATATTTAGGCAATGTTTTGAATGAGGAAATAAGCTTCTGGGTTCGCTGATTACTAAATGGTACTTTATATCCTGATCGGATACAAATTGGCAAAGCTATGGCCATCCGAAGAAGCAAAAGTGGGAAAATTGGGAAAACGCACAATTTTGTAGGGGTACCCGTAGGAAAAAATTCGAAATATTAAAAAACGATTTTTGGGCAATGTTTTGAATGAGGAAAGAAGCTTCTGGGTTCGCTGATTACTAAATGGTACTTTATATCCTGATCGGATACAAATTGGCAAAGCTATGGCCATCCGAAGAAGCAAAAGTGGGAAAATTGAGAAAACGCACAATTTTGTAGGGGTACCCCTTGGAAAAATTTCGAAAAATTAAAAAACGTTTTGAATGAGGAAAGTCGCTTCTGGGTTCGCTGATTACTAAATGGTACCTTATATCCTGAACGGATACAAATTGGCAGAGCTATGGCCATTCGAAGAGGCAAAAGTGGGAAAATTGGGAAAACGCACAATTTTGTGAGGGTACCCCTAGGAAAAATTTCGAAAAATTAAAAAACGATATTTAGGCAATGTTTTGAATGAGGAAATAAGCTTCTGGGTTCGCTGATTACTAAATGGTACTTTATATCCTGATCGGATACAATTTGGCAGAGCTATGGCCATCCGAAGAAGCAAAAATGGGAAAATTGAGAAAACGCACAATTTTGTAGGGGTACCCCTAGGAAAAATTTCGAAAAATTAAAAAACGATTTTTAGGCAATGTTTTGAATGAGGAAATAAGCTTCTGGGTTCGCTGATTACTAAATGGTACTTTATATCCTGATCGGATACAAATTGGCAGAGCTATGGCCATCCGAAGAAGCAAAAGTGGGAAAATTGAGAAAACGCACAATTTTGTAGGGGTACCCCTAGGAAAAAATTCGAAAAATTAAAAAACGATTTTTAGGCAATGTTTTTAATGAGGAAAGAAGCTTCTGGGTTCGCTGATTACTAAATGGTACTTTATATCCTGATCGGATACAAATTGGCAGAGCTATGGCCATCCGAAGAAGCAAAAGTGGGAAAATTGGGAAAACGCACAATTTTGTAGGGGTACCCCTAGGAAAAAATTCGAAAAATTAAAAAACGATATTTAGGCAATGTTTTGAATGAGGAAAGAAGCTTCTTGGTTCGCTGATTACTGAATGGTACTTTATATCCTGATCGGATACAAATTGGCAAAGCTATGGCCATCCGAAGAAGCAAAAGTGGGAAAATTGGGAAAACGCACAATTTTGTAGGGGTACCCGTAGGAAAAAATTCGAAATATTAAAAAACGATTTTTGGGCAATGTTTTGAATGAGGAAAGAAGCTTCTGGGTTCGCTGATTACTAAATGGTACTTTATATCCTGATCGGATACAAATTGGCAAAGCTATGGCCATCCGAAGAAGCAAAAGTGGGAAAATTGAGAAAACGCACAATTTTGTAGGGGTACCCCTTGGAAAAATTTCGAAAAATTAAAAAACGTTTTGAATGAGGAAAGTCGCTTCTGGGTTCGCTGATTACTAAATGGTACCTTATATCCTGAACGGATACAAATTGGCAGAGCTATGGCCATTCGAAGAGGCAAAAGTGGGAAAATTGGGAAAACGCACAATTTTGTGAGGGTACCCCTAGGAAAAAATTCGAAAAATTAAAAAACGATTTTTAGGCAATGTTTTGAATGAGGAAATAAGCTTCTGGGTTCGCTGATTACTAAATGGTACTTTATATCCTGATCGGATACAAATTGGCAGAGCTATGGCCATCCGAAGAAGCAAAAGTGGGAAAATTGAGAAAACGCACAATTTTGTAGGGGTACCCCTAGGAAAAAATTCGAAAAATTAAAAAACGATTTTTAGGCAATGTTTTTAATGAGGAAAGAAGCTTCTGGGTTCGCTGATTACTAAATGGTACTTTATATCCTTATCGGATACAAATTGGCAGAGCTATGGCCATCCGAAGAAGAAAAAGTAGGAAAATTGGGAAAACGCACAATTTTGTGAGGGTACCCCTAGGAAAAAATTCGAAAAATTAAAAAACGATTTTTGGGCAATGTTTTGAATGAGGAAAGAAGCTTCTTGGTTCGCTGATTACTGAATGGTACTTTATATCCTGATCGGATACAAATTGGCAGAGCTATGGCCATCCGAAGAAGCAAAAGTGGGAAAATTGAGAAAACGCACAATTTTGTAGGGGTACCCCTAGGAAAAATTTCGAAAAATTAAAAAACGATTTTTGGGCAATGTTTTTAATGAGGAAAGAAGCTTCTGGGTTCGCTGATTACTAAATGGTACTTTATATCCTGATCGGATACAAATTGGCAAAGCTATGGCCATCCGAAGAAGCAAAAGTGGGAAAATCGAGAAAACGCACAATTTTGTAGGGGTACCCCTTGGAAAAATTTCGAAAAAATAAAAAACGATTTTTGGGCAATGTTTTGAATGAGGAAAGAAGCTTCTTGGTTCGCTGATTACTGAATGGTACTTTATATCCTGATCGGATACAAATTGGCAGAGCTATGGCCATCCGAAGAAGCAAAAGTGGGAAAATTGAGAAAACGCACAATTTTGTAGGGGTACCCCTAGGAAAAATTTCGAAAAATTAAAAAACGATATTTAGGCAATGTTTTGAATGAGGAAATAAGCTTCTGGGTTCGCTGATTACTAAACGGTACTTTATATCCTGAACGGATACAAATTGGCAGAGCTATGGCCATCCGAAGAAGCAAAAATGGGAAAATTGAGAAAACCCACAATTTTGTGAGGGTACCCCTAGGAAAAAATTCGAAAAATTAAAAAACGATTTTAAGGCAATGTTTTGAATGAGGAAAGTCGCTCCTGGGTTCGCTGATTACTAAATGGTACTTTATATCCTGATCGGATACAAATTGGCAGAGCTATGGCCATCCGAAGAAGCAAAAGTGGGAAAATTGGGAAAACGCACAATTTTGTGAGGGTACCCCTAGGAAAAATTTCGAAAAATTAAAAAACGATTTTTAGGCAATGTTTTTAATGAGGAAAGAAGCTTCTGGGTTCGCTGATTACTAAATGGTACTTTATATCCTGATCGGATACAAATTGGCAAAGCTATGGCCATCCGAAGAAGCAAAAGTGGGAAAATTGGGAAAACGCACAATTTTGTAGGGGTACCCCTAGGAAAAAATTCGAAAAATTAAAAAACGATATTTAGGCAATGTTTTGAATGAGGAAATAAGCTTCTGGGTTCGCTGATTACTAAATGGTACTTTATATCCTGATCGGATACAAATTGGCAAAGCTATGGCCATCCGAAGAAGCAAAAGTGGGAAAATTGGGAAAACGCACAATTTTGTAGGGGTACCCGTAGGAAAAAATTCGAAATATTAAAAAACGATTTTTGGGCAATGTTTTGAATGAGGAAAGAAGCTTCTGGGTTCGCTGATTACTAAATGGTACTTTATATCCTGATCGGATACAAATTGGCAAAGCTATGGCCATCCGAAGAAGCAAAAGTGGGAAAATTGAGAAAACGCACAATTTTGTAGGGGTACCCCTTGGAAAAATTTCGAAAAATTAAAAAACGTTTTGAATGAGGAAAGTCGCTTCTGGGTTCGCTGATTACTAAATGGTACTTTATATCCTGATCGGATACAAATTGGCAGAGCTATGGCCATTCGAAGAGGCAAAAGTGGGAAAATTGGGAAAACGCACAATTTTGTAGGGGTACCCGTAGGAAAAAATTCGAAATATTAAAAAACGATTTTTGGGCAATGTTTTGAATGAGGAAAGAAGCTTCTGGGTTCGCTGATTACTAAATGGTACTTTATATCCTGAACGGATACAAATTGGCAGAGCTATGGCCATTCGAAGAGGCAAAAGTGGGAAAATTGAGAAAACGCACAATTTTGTAGGGGTACCCCTAGGAAAAAATTCGAAAAATTAAAAAACGATTTTTAGGCAATGTTTTTAATGAGGAAAGAAGCTTCTGGGTTCGCTGATTACTAAATGGTACTTTATATCCTGATCGGATACAAATTGGCAGAGCTATGGCCATCCGAAGAAGAAAAAGTAGGAAAATTGGGAAAACGCACAATTTTGTGAGGGTACCCCTAGGAAAAAATTCGAAAAATTAAAAAACGATTTTTGGGCAATGTTTTGAATGAGGAAAGAAGCTTCTTGGTTCGCTGATTACTGAATGGTACTTTATATCCTGATCGGATACAATTTGGCAGAGCTATGGCCATCCGAAGAAGCAAAAATGGGAAAATTGAGAAAACGCACA
Source organism: Drosophila bipectinata (assembly GCF_030179905.1). Lineage (NCBI taxonomy): Eukaryota > Metazoa > Arthropoda > Insecta > Diptera > Drosophilidae > Drosophila > Drosophila bipectinata. The sequence continues at coordinate 5,334,578 of NC_091734.1, read as the reverse complement.
ATTTTGTAGGGGTACCCCTAGGAAAAATTTCGAAAAATTAAAAAACGATTTTTAGGCAATGTTTTGAATGAGGAAATAAGCTTCTGGGTTCGCTGATTACTAAATGGTACTTTATATCCTGATCGGATACAATTTGGCAGAGCTATGGCCATCCGAAGAAGCAAAAATGGGAAAATTGAGAAAACGCACAATTTTGTAGGGGTACCCCTAGGAAAAATTTCGAAAAATTAAAAAACGATTTTTAGGCAATGTTTTGAATGAGGAAATAAGCTTCTGGGTTCGCTGATTACTAAATGGTACTTTATATCCTGATCGGATACAAATTGGCAGAGCTATGGCCATCCGAAGAAGCAAAAATGGGAAAATTGAGAAAACGCACAATTTTGTAGGGGTACCCCTAGGAAAAATTTCGAAAAATTAAAAAACGATTTTTGGGCAATGTTTTTAATGAGGAATTAAGCTTCTGGGTTCGCTGGTTACTAAATGGTACTTTATATCCTGATCGGATACAAATTGGCAGAGCTATGGCCATCGGAAGGGGCAAAAGTGGGAAAATTGGGAAAACGCACAATTTTGTGAGGGTACCCCTAGGAAAAAATTCGAAAAATTAAAAAACGATTTTTGGGCAATGTTTTGAATGAGGAAAGAAGCTTCTTGGTTCGCTGATTACTGAATGGTACTTTATATCCTGATCGGATACAATTTGGCAGAGCTATGGCCATCCGAAGAAGCAAAAATGGGAAAATTGAGAAAACGCACAATTTTGTAGGGGTACCCCTAGGAAAAATTTCGAAAAATTAAAAAACGATTTTTAGGCAATGTTTTGAATGAGGAAATAAGCTTCTGGGTTCGCTGATTACTAAATGGTACTTTATATCCTGATCGGATACAATTTGGCAGAGCTATGGCCATCCGAAGAAGCAAAAATGGGAAAATTGAGAAAACGCACAATTTTGTAGGGGTACCCCTAGGAAAAATTTCGAAAAATTAAAAAACGATTTTTAGGCAATGTTTTGAATGAGGAAATAAGCTTCTGGGTTCGCTGATTACTAAATGGTACTTTATATCCTGATCGGATACAAATTGGCAGAGCTATGGCCATCCGAAGAAGCAAAAATGGGAAAATTGAGAAAACGCACAATTTTGTAGGGGTACCCCTAGGAAAAAATTCTTAAAATTAAAAAACGATTTTTAGGCAATGTTTTTAATGAGGAAAGAAGCTTCTGGGTTTGCTGATTACTAAATGGTACTTTATATCCTGATCGGATACAAATTGGCAGAGCTATGGCCATCCGAAGAAGCAAAAGTGGGAAAATTGAGAAAACGCACAATTTTGTAGGGGTACCCCTAGGAAAAAATTCGAAAAATTAAAAAACGATTTTTAGGCAATGTTTTTAATGAGGAAATAAGCTTCTGGGTTCGCTGATTACTAAATGGTACTTTATATCCTGATCGGATACAATTTGGCAGAGCTATGGCCATCCGAAGAAGCAAAAGTGGGAAAATTGAGAAAACGCACAATTTTGTAGGGGTACCCCTAGGAAAAATTTCGAAAAATTAAAAAACGATATTTAGGCAATGTTTTGAATGAGGAAATAAGCTTCTGGGTTCGCTGATTACTAAATGGTACTTTATATCCTGATCGGATACAATTTGGCAGAGCTATGGCCATCCGAAGAAGCAAAAATGGGAAAATTGAGAAAACGCACAATTTTGTAGGGGTACCCCTAGGAAAAATTTCGAAAAATTAAAAAACGATTTTTAGGCAATGTTTTTAATGAGGAAATAAGCTTCTGGGTTCGCTGGTTACTAAATGGTACTTTATATCCTGAACGGATACAAATTGGCAGAGCTATGGCCATCCGAAGAAGCAAAAATGGGAAAATTGAGAAAACCCACAATTTTGTGAGGGTACCCCTAGGAAAAAATTCGAAAAATTAAAAAACGATTTTAAGGCAATGTTTTGAATGAGGAAAGTCGCTCCTGGGTTCGCTGATTACTAAATGGTACTTTATATCCTGAACGGATACAAATTGGCAGAGCTATGGCCATTCGAAGAGGCAAAAGTGGGAAAATTGGGAAAACGCACAATTTTGTGAGGGTACCCCTAGGAAAAATTTCGAAAAATTAAAAAACGATATTTAGGCAATGTTTTGAATGAGGAAATAAGCTTCTGGGTTCGCTGATTACTAAATGGTACTTTATATCCTGATCGGATACAAATTGGCAGAGCTATGGCCATCCGAAGAAGCAAAAATGGGAAAATTGAGAAAACGCACAATTTTGTAGGGGTACCCCTAGGAAAAATTTCGAAAAATTAAAAAACGATTTTTGGGCAATGTTTTTAATGAGGAATTAAGCTTCTGGGTTCGCTGGTTACTAAATGGTACTTTATATCCTGATCGGATACAAATTGGCAGAGCTATGGCCATCGGAAGGGGCAAAAGTGGGAAAATTGGGAAAACGCACAATTTTGTGAGGGTACCCCTAGGAAAAAATTCGAAAAATTAAAAAACGATTTTAAGGCAATGTTTTGAATGAGGAAAGTCGCTCCTGGGTTCGCTGATTACTAAATGGTACTTTATATCCTGAACGGATACAAATTGGCAGAGCTATGGCCATTCGAAGAGGCAAAAGTGGGAAAATTGGGAAAACGCACAATTTTGTGAGGGTACCCCTAGGAAAAATTTCGAAAAATTAAAAAACGATATTTAGGCAATGTTTTGAATGAGGAAATAAGCTTCTGGGTTCGCTGATTACTAAATGGTACTTTATATCCTGATCGGATACAAATTGGCAGAGCTATGGCCATCCGAAGAAGCAAAAATGGGAAAATTGAGAAAACGCACAATTTTGTAGGGGTACCCCTAGGAAAAATTTCGAAAAATTAAAAAACGATTTTTGGGCAATGTTTTTAATGAGGAATTAAGCTTCTGGGTTCAAATTGGCAGAGCTATGGCCATTCGAAGAGGCAAAAGTGGGAAAATTGGGAAAACGCACAATTTTGTGAGGGTACCCCTAGGAAAAAATTCGAATAATTAAAAAACGATTTTTGGGCAATGTTTTGAATGAGGAAAGTCGCTTCTGGGTTCGCTGATTACTAAATGGTACTTTATATCCTGATCGGATACAAATTGGCAGAGCTATGGCCATCAGAAGGAGCAAAAGTAGGAAAATTGAGAAAACCCACAATTTTGTGAGGGTACCCCTAGGAAAAAATTCGAATAATTAAAAAACGATATTTAGGCAATGTTTTGAATGAGGAAAGTCGCTTCTGGGTTCGCTGATTACTAAATGGTGCTTTATATCCTGATAAAAATTGGCAGAGCTATGGCCATCGGGAGGGGCAAAAGTAGGAAAATTGGGAAAAACCCACAATACTTAATATATATTATCGCGAGTATTTTTTTAACACTTCTTTTAGTGGAAAGGTGTTCCCTTTTTTATTTTCGCGCTTTCCGACCAAAAACATTTGATGGCATTTGGCCGCAGACTTGCACACCCATAACAGCTGGCTTGTGCACATGTGAGTGTGCTTGGGTGTGACTCCCAGTGGGTCTAGGTGGGTGTGATATTTGCGTGTGTCATTATTTCGGGGATTTCCCGGCCACGCATTCCATTTGGCTGGATGCGGGCCATTCTCATTGGGGAATTCGATGTGTGAGACGTGTAAAAATGGTGAAACATTTGAATACATTTGCACGCGTCTGTGTCTGTGTATCTGTGTGTCTTTAATGCCACAGTGGTGTTGGTGGTGGTGGCGATGGTGAGTATCTGTGTGTGGCAATCCAAGTACAAATCACATTAGTGGATGATCAGAGGGCCGCGTAGTGAGCTGACGGCCCAGTGAGGGAATCAAAGTCATGTTTGACAAGAAAACTCCATTAAAAATGCAATTTTTTTTAAATTTTCCGTTCGTCTGTGCTTGTTATTATTACTGTTTGTGTGGTTCTTGTTGGTTTTTATAGATGCTTACAGTTGCCTCACAGTTGAATGAAATAAAGGATCCATATTAATGACCTTCAGGACCTGCCAGGACAAACAGCAAATAATAAAACAAAAAAACTATTTGAATTAAAATTACAAGCAGGAATGAGGGGATATCCTTTAGTAACTATTGTAAACTATAATTTTTATCACCTGCCAGATAATCTTAATAAAACAATTAATTTTTTACAGTGCATGCCAGTGCAGGATAACGAGAAACACGTAATATGGATGCCGAAACTTGTCTTTGGCGTTTGCCATGTGATAAATGACCAATCCATAAATTTTTATCTTCACTCCATTCAATCCCGTGCTCAATCTTATACCGGCAGAGCACCGCATCCGCAAGATGCATTCCCGATGGGCAGGTTTATGGAGCCGTAAGATTGCAGCCAAGTTTGTTTGCTTTTTTCCGGCCAGCTCTTCTCTTCTCACGAAAATCGAAAGCGGACAGATGCAAATTGATTGCATCACGAGGTGAGAAAAGCACCAGAAGTGTTGTGACAAAGTTTTTAAGAAAGGAATTCCATTGAAAGCTATCTACCATATCGCCTCCTTGCTCGAATTTTATTAATTATTCATTAAATTAATATTTACGCACGTACATGGAAACTCTTCAAAGTCGAAACAGATTGAAGAGATTCCAGGTCGTTATTTCGCGGTTGCGGCTGCCATTGCCGTTGCCCACCCCATTATACTATTCAGTCTTCAAAATTGAAGGCACTTGAGTATCTCTTTGTTGTATCTTCCGGTGAGTTGTTTATTCTTTTGTGCACCGTCCACTCCAAATCATCCATTATGCAGTAACGTGGCCCACTCTCGATCTCATTTTAAATCCACGCCGATTTCGAGCTCATTTGTAGTCTTCTGGCGAGTCCTAGATGTGGCCGGCGATGTCTCCTAGTGACTAGGTTTTAGTCAGAGTAGTCCTTTAAACAGGGTACTTTGGTTAGGGTTATGATAAACCTCAAGAAATTATAGAAATAAAACCGTCCAAACCTTTAGGTTTAAAAATAATTTATATAAGAGAGAGATTCTAACTTCTAAAACTCGGAAACTCTTTAAAGCTTATTCGTATTTCCAGTTGTTTCCCATCTTTTAAACTCTAAGATGAATATCTTAAATTGAGTAGCAGGTATCTCATAGCCTGGATCACAACTTTTAGATTATATTTCGGTTGTTTTTTTTGTTTTTTTTTTCTTTCGACCATTGCTCGGACGTGATTCGGGCACCGGGGGCCACTGCTAAATTGTAAGCAGACGTTCAACGCACGTTTGCGCACATAAATCAATTACAGAGCTCATGGAAAAAGCCGCCAAGGGGCGTGGCAGACGCCCACGACTGTCGATAGTGAGTGTGCCTCTGTGTATGTGCTATTCTGGGGGGGTAAAAATGGAAGGGAATCGTAGATAAGGCTTTGTGAAAGCGAAAATTTTTAACGCAATAAAGAGTAACCTGCACTTGCCGGGCCTCACGAAAATTTGAAAACTTTTTTAATACTTTGCTTTCCCTCTCTCGGCGATTTGAGGCCAAAAGGGAGTGGCTGTAGGAATCCCAGCTGTCGGATAAGGACGAAATAGAAAAGGAGCCAGAATGGCAGGCGCTACAGGAGCCAGAAGCTAGTGGAGCTGTAGAGGCGCCAGCACGGATATTCGGAGGTGAGAGCAAGCCGCAGGCTTTCGACAAAAGGAGCAGGATTTACCGCATTACAAGCCAAACTATGTGCATACAGCGAAACTTTAAGCGAAGCCCCAAGGACCCTTCCCCCAACCCCAAGGACCCCCAGCCAATATAACCTTCTTAAACTTTAAGAACAATTGCTGTGTTTGGTTTTTTTTTATATTAGCAGGAGCTATTGAGGAGTGGGTAGTGAGGAGGAGCAAGGACCTAAGGATAGTGTAGTGAAATCTATTCGCTTGGCTGCATGCCTTATTGATTGTGCCGCAAATTCGTTGCGATCTAAACAAACTAACACTGCTCCAGGTTTTGAATCCGGATACCAGATTTGAGACCACCATCCGCCAGCCACCAGCCATCGTCCACCATCCGGAATTCGTTATTGATGGATGGACGGTGGCTAGCTGGACGAGTGTTGGCTGACTGCCCGCCTGACAAATTGTGGTCCTGATGGATCGCAGCCCAACATTCGAGGAGTCCAGCAGTTCAGTATCCTTTTTAGCCAGACTGCACTTTCCGTTTCCGTTGCGCTGTCTAGCTTCCAATTTTCTCTTGATTTTATTTAATTTTCAGCAATAAACATATAATGCTATTTATCATCAAAGTATTTCTAGCTATTTTAGTGTAAAATTTAAACTCCCAGAAACTAGAGGATGGGGGAAGGAGGTCCTCCTGCTACAGCCAGTTTCCTTTGTTGCTTTTGAGCTCTAATAGGTTTAGCCTACTCCCCGATTTGGGCCTCACCTGGCTCCATCCGACTAGGTCTGGCAATCCGCATCGATTTGCAAATTTTCAGCATGACTTCATATTCGTGTCGGTGGCAGCAGCCATGCCCCCGATTTTTAGGGCCTCCGTGCACTTGCACTTGACGTTTGCGATTGCAAACAGGGAAAGGAGCAGGAAGAACACTTTAAGAAAATATTTTCCAAAGGATAAGGATAAAATAATTTACAAATATTTTAGAAACAGGACCTATACCTTTAAAGAAATGTCTAAAACGACTTTATTCTTGAGAGTCCCTCCTTGATTTATTATACCATTTATGTCCAGTATTAATTCCCTGTGTTTCTTTAGCCTATGGCGACTATTTTGTGATGGAATGGCCGACGTTTGAGGCATTATCCTTGCCAATCTCTTTGGCATTATGCTCACCACCAACCCCACCCCTCACCCGGTTCGCTGTCAATCTATGATGCCACTTCATTAGCGACTCGCTGCAAAGTGGAAACTCGGGTTAAGATGGATGCTTTTTATTTTTCTTCTTGTGCCTCTCCTGGCTTGGCTTTGCCAGCACATAGCACCTGTCTGGCAGTGGGCCCTCAACTCCAGCCACCCCGCCACTGTCCTATTCAGGGGAATATCCTTGGAAATCCTTTTTCACTTTTTGCCTCCACAGTCTCCCCGTCGTCATCGTTTATTTGCGCTTGTTATCTCCTGTGCGGCTTTATTATTGTGTTCTGTGCCAATTTCCGTTGCCGACAAATGCGTTTTGTAAATAAAATGTCAAAAGGATTTGCGCGACAAGCCGAAGGACCAAGGACGAGGCAACCAGAACGTAGAACGGAGAACGAACAACCGAATTCCAAAGCGAATGGCCAGGCTGTCATTTGTCGATTTGCATTTACAGGGTTATGATTATTAAATATTTATATGGAATCTGTCAAAAGTCTTTACTTAACAACCAAATGGGTGGAAGGATAAGGAAAATATTTGATCCCTTTTTTTGTGGAATGGAGAGCACAGGATAAAAAGGACACCCTGTTTAAAAGCCGTTAACTTGACGCGACATTTCCAAAATGCCAAAACAGATGTGGCCATTGCTGTTGCCTTCGTCTTGAACTTAACCCCCGACCCCCAGGACCAACTCCGATTTTCCCCTTCGGTTTTTTTTTTTGTCCCCCATTTTTTACTCACTTTTCCGCGAAACTCATTTCCAGTTTGCAGCATTTTCTTTGTGCCACACAACCACACACTCACACTCACTATATGGGTGTGTATTTATTTCTTTTTTTTAGTTTGATTTTGGCCTGGTCACGCCCCCTTTTGCGCCCCCCTTTTCAAGGACTCTGCTCAATGTCTCACTGCTGCTGGCACATTTATTGCCAAACGCATTTGCATGTAAATTATTGCATTTGGACGTTCTTTCAAAGGAAATGGCTATGGAATTATTGCCTGCCCATAATCATCGGGCGGAGGAAGGGTTGGGGGGTCTACATATAAAAAATAACACAAAAAAACGACCAAGAAGGGGTAGGACTTCCTTCCGTAATACAAAAGTATCGAAAAAAACAGGCCAAAAAAAAATGAAAATGAATGTGATGTGCCCCAAGGTAGGAGTAATCGGATTACCGAGTATTATGAAATACAAAGCAACATGTTAATACTAGAAGTTGAAATTATTATTAAATTAAATGAAAATATTTACATTCGTTTAGTTTTATGCAAATCTTTTGACTGCTGCAGACTGCCAATACATCTAAACACAGATTCTCTCTCAAAAAAAAGGACACTCTGGAGCGAGTTTAGACTGAAAAGCAATCCAATCAATCGCTGAAATTTATTTATTATATTTTCCAATTACCCCGCAGACCAGAAATGGAAATGCATAAATTTCCCCGGCACTAATCAAAGGACCTTCCGCAATCGGTACCCGGTAGTAGAGTCCTGTAGTCGAATGTCCTTTGTATAGCATTTGATAGTTAATAAGAAATATGAGCGGCAAAGTCGAAGGACCCGAAAAATAATGCACGACCAGTTGCCCAGTTGGCAGGATGATGATACGATAAGGCTTGTTGTCCTTTTTTTTTTGTTGTTGTTGTTGTTGTCCTGTTCTGGTCACCCGAAAACGTATAAACGATAAATGAAATGAAACAATTTCAATGAAGTTTTCGGTTACAACGAAATGCAAAACCGGAAACGGAAACTGCAAAACGAAGTAAAGGCAAATTACATGCAACTCTGTCTGCCGTTTGTCTCTCGCTCTTTCTCGCTCTACGTATGCGTGTATGTATGTATGTATGTGTATGAAAGGATACGAAAATATTGTAAATGAAAGCAGAGAGCCATGTAAATTGTGGCCATAAAAAGCCACAAAAGAACTGAGAGTGAGACAAAGTGGAAATGTTTAAAATAAACTCGGCATGAATGCTAAATGTGTAATATCCCTACACTAACCAAGAGGCATTCTAAAATTTATCAAAAATGTTGTTGCATATTTTAGGCATTCCACAGAGTTTACATTTTTAGTTTGCTAATTAATTTACAAGCAAATGTTGCAATTATTCCAGTTATGTGTACATCATTTTTATTTTTGAATTGCATTTCTAATGGCAAGGACATTCAATTGTCCGACTTCTATTCTTTGTTGTCCTTGTTTGTCTAGAGTGGAGTGGCAAAAGGAAAATATTTTATAATCACATCTGTGTCGAATATGCTTCGATTTGCATGAATCTTCTTCTGGAATATAATAGCAAATGTAATATAAAGTGCAATCGGATCTGGGCAAAGGTTCAATTACAGACCGGCAGTGGCTGGAAAATGGCAAGAGTGTCCAACTTTTTGCCACTTGCCCCATACCGTGTGGAACATACATATACAAATATGGCTCATACGCCCCGTTGGTCCTTCTGGTCAGGCTCAAATTATTACCAACTTGCACTTTCTTCACTCTGGCTAAAAGATCGGACCTAATCCAACGGCAAATGGGTGTGTCACTTTGTTTTGCTTCGATTTCTTTGGGTGTCCCAGATGTCCTTGCTGTCTCTTCTGTCCGGGATGTCCTGCTAGTTTGTTTGAACATCCGAATTTCGGGTCTATGCACGTCCGATATATGAGGCTTATAGAATAATCCAACCGAGCTGGGCCCGGCCTGGCTTGGCCGACAGTGGTTATGCAATCCGTAATGAATGCATTTGGCCAGGACAAACATTCCACATTGGCCACGGCCAAAAGGATACTCAAAATGTGGCCAAAGGCATCGCAATCGCAATGCCCCTCGCAATGCAATTGACAACAATGGCAATGGCAGTAAAACACACACACACACCATCGAAAGAGAGGTCCTGCGATGGCAGGACGAGGCTGCAATGCAAAATGCTTGGGCCGGAAAGGCGGGTCAGGACACACACTCACATGGACATGGTTTATTTCCACAGGAGTCTGTCTATGTCTGGAAGTGTGTGTGTGTATGCGTGAGTGAGGCGAAGACGTTGGTCCTGTCAGCTGGACGTTTTCTTAGAAACCAAGATGAAAGTTAGGACTGTAAAAGGTACACAGTGGGAAATATTTTTATTTTAAAAATTATTGTTTGTTTTTTTTTAAGGCAGTAAATATTGAAATAAAGTTTTAGTGGGTTTCTTTTGCGTTTTTTAAAGTTAAGAAATTAATTTCTAAAATTCAAAATATTTATAAACAGATTCAAACATTAAAAACTCGGAAGAAGTAATATGTATTATTAATCTAAAGCTTTATTTTAAAGAATTTATTTTAAGCTTCAAAAAAATCTGAAAAGGTGTGTTTTTAGTGTTTTCTTTATGTTTTTACAGAATAGGAAATATTTCCACTAAAAAATAATACCATAAAACATTTAAAACTTAAACAAAAATGGAGGATTTTCTTGAAGCTTAAAATTATAAAAATTAAAAGCATATAACATTTTTTAGTTCATACTTTATATTTTAATAGCCGAAGAAACCCTTTACCTTGCAAAGAAACAGCATTTTATAAGAATCTTAGATTTTCTTGACTAAAATTTCCCTTTTTCCTAAATATTTCCTTTATTTTTCTTTCAGTGAGTTGAAGCTTTGAAACGGATAACCATTCCGTTGAAAATTGCTCCAATATGCGTTGTGCATTAGCCGGAGCTCGTTTTGCGTAAGTGCGCGCTTTTGCAAACCGGACTGGAATCCACACAGGAGCATTCACATACACATTCACATTCACAATCGCATTCTATGTGGAATACCCATACAGATACAGATACATATACACATTCGCATTCGCATAATTGACGCAGAGTCCTGCGAGCAGGACTGCGAGGAGTCCTGCGAAAGGAGCTGTCGCCAGCTGTGCTGCCGCATTGGTCGCTGCATCAGCAGAAAATGTTCCTTGGTCCTTGGTCGTTGGTCCTTGCTCCTCGACAAGGAAACGAGGCAGTCAAGACGCCATCGAAGTTCTGGCCAAGCCCGACCGCCACAAAATATCCGCCCACTTGTCCTTAGAACTCCTTCATCATGATGATGATGATGAGGATAATGCTAATGATGACATTGACGATGACGATAATGATGATGGAGACTGTCATGGAAAAGGAGCAGCAATAGCAGTAGTAGCAGCAGCAGCTTTATTCAAATTCAGCATTTTCATGGCATTGGCGTAAAATGATTTTATTGCTTCCTGACTGAATGACTTTTACAACGTCGCCTCAGATTCGCATTCAGATTAACCCAAATCGGATGCTTTGCAGTGCCTGCAGCTTTTCACATCTGCACTACCATATCCACTGCCACTACCACTGCCACTACCATACCCATATCCACTTCGATTTCAATAAAATTCCGCTGACCGTCGAAGGTACACACATGTGAGATGTGCGAATAAATGCCAGCCAGCCAGCCAGCTAACATCGGTCATATATCACCATGGAAGGCCAGTTCATCTGCAATGTGGACTGTGGACCATGCACTCTGCAATCTGTTATCTACAATCTACAATCGGCCATCTGCAATTGCAACAGCTGCAGCAACATCAGCAACATCGAGCAACATGCAAAATAGGCAGCTGTTGCATTCAAAAAAAGTCTGCAACAAGCTTGCCAAAATAATAAAAGAAATCGCTAGAAAATAGTATAAAAATAACTATTTAATAGTCTTTTGGATTTTAAGTTTATTATTTATTAAAAGATTTATTTAGATTATTTATTAATTACTTTGATTGTTTAGTTTTTAAGAAAATACAGACAAGGGAATATATAGTTTTTATCAAATATATCAAGCCTCAAAAAGCCTTTTATTTAGACTCTATTTTAGCCTATTTATTATAGCTTTATCCTTTGCCATCTTTAGTTCATTAAAGGCCAAACCGGAAACTCAATTAACTAATTGCCAAAAGTGGCAGCACACACTGACAATTGGTTTTCCCATTTGGAAGTTACCCATAATGATGATGACTCCTTTGTAAACAGATTGGTGTGGTCCTGGTCCTGGTACTGGTACTGGTCCTGGGCCTTCTATTATAATTATATCGGTTAAATCCAGAATGCATTCAACATCCATGTAGTATGGGGGCAAGAGGCATATGGGCGTATAATTATCATTGAATGGTTTGCATTTTGAGGTTTACTTTTGCGGCCATAATCACTTTGGATGAAACGGAAATATATGGAAAAACCGCACTTATTATTACTGATTATGATGTGATTATGCAAAGCGTTTGGAACCAGAAACCCATATACATATATATTATATAGAACACACACTCGTATTATACATCTTTGATGTCTGAAAGTACTAGCCTGAAATCGGCTTAGGAATTGAAATGAAAATGCTTCTGAAATTGGGGGCTTCCGACTTTGGATGGGACTTTAGGTTGATGAAACCCTGTACCTGCAACTTGGTATAATCAAGCAAACTAAACTCACCTGAAATTTAAAGCCCCAGAACCCCAGAAAACATAATTTAAGTAGCTATCCGAGGCTGGGTCCAGGGTGATGCTGGGTAATGCTGGGCGAGGTGGGGATCTGACCCATAATCCAGAAGCCACTCAAACTGTTGAACACTTAATTTGGCCGAGCAAACTTTTGACTAGCGCCAGTTGCAAATGCTGCACGTGTCCATGTTCCAGCCAGCCAACTTGCCCCCGCTGCCAAAGTCTGCACAGCGAGAAAATCTGTAATAGGATTAATTAATAGTAATTTTAAAAATTTAATTTAAAGGGTAATTTTAAGGTTGATGTTCTAAAATACCTAATAGTATGTTATATTAGCACTACACCCCTATAAGTCTGTACTATCCTTTAGATTTAAGAACTAGAAATATTATAGAACTGTAATGTACCAAAACACTTAAAAATTTGTAAAAATAAAACAATAAATTATAACCATAAAATCATAAATAAATTTTACTGATTTTTTTTTATAAAAAGTTTAACAAAAAAACATTAAGCCACTATTAAAACTGAAATAATTCAAAGTAAAACCAATATATAATAATTTATCTTTAAAAAAAAATGTATAAAAAACATACAGCTCTATTCTTGAATATCCCTATATATTCTGACGTATTTCTGTCGATTTTTTTCTCCTTAAAAACAAGAAAAAACAGTTGGGACTGCAAAAAGTATGCTATATTTTATGTAGAAGTCTCTCTGTTTGATCGCTTTCCTCAAAATTAATCATTAAAATTAAACCAATTGGCTGAAAATGAAATGCATATTTAAAATGCATTATTACTATAAGCTATTCGTTTATTATGCCAATAAAACAAAAAAAAAGGTAGCTCCGAGAATAAAATATTCATGGGGGCGAGTGTGTGTGGCAGCTTTTTCGTACAGTGTGCCCCCCAAATGAATGTCTGTGCGTGGTAGGCCACTGGAGTTCAGGTTGGGCAACGAAGTGGCCTCGTTTCTCGCTCGCTCATCAGCCAGAGCGGGACATGAATGGGATGGGGTGTCAGTATGAGTGCGATGCAGGATATACATAAGTATGTATGTATAGGGATCTGGGATAGCAGGTCCATCACTCGTGGGCTAAATCCACACACTGAGCACACGTGCACACTCTTGACCTTTATATCAATTTAAGCGAGCCCCGTAAAACCATAATAAATTATTTGCTTTTGTTTTTGTTTCCTTTTTTCATGCATGTTCACTGTACCTTACTCTATGGATGTATGTATGTCCTTTTACATCGCACATGAATGTATGTATGTGTGTGTGTGTGTGTAAGTGGAAAACGAAAGTGTCACACACAATTACATTCATTTGTCGTTGTTTTTAGCTCGCTCATGCAACGAATAAAATGGTTAAAATTCTTCTAATTGTCGCCCAAGTGCACTCGTCTGTCTCTTTTTTTCTTTTCTTCTCTCTCTCTCTTTGGCTCTTTCATTGTTTTTTGTCATTATGCATGCAAGAGCAACAATGACACACGACAAGGGCAGACATTTTTCTTAAACGCCCCAAAAGAGAAACCGTTGCTGCTCCATCGGGAAATGTCTCCCCTTCCCTCCCCCGTCTCTTTTCATTTGCTGCTCTGGCTCCTCTTCGTTTTTTTTTTTTTTGCAGAGTCCTTGGTCTCTTTGGAGCCTCCCCCTCCCTTGTCGACTGTCTGGAATGCTCTTGCACGTTTGCAATTTGGACACACAACTTTTTCCCGTTACGTGTTTCATTTGCTTCGGTTTTTTGGCGAGCTGCACGCCCACTTTTCTTTTCTTCTTCCTGCCCCCTGTCCCCTTTTTCTTTTTTTTTGTTATCTTATTTTGGAGACAACGCCTTAATGAAGAGAACTCCTCGATCTCTCCTGTCTGGCACATTTCATATATATTTCTTATATATGTATATGTATATGTATGTGTGCGGGTGTTTGTGTATGCTCTCTTAACTTTCGCTCAAGTTCTGTTTGCACTTTCCATTTGCCACTTGCCACTTGTCATTTGCATTTTAACAATTTTAACGCCTCTGATCGAAAACTGATAGGGGCGTGAGCAAATTGCACTGATTACTTCTGCATTTTGCCGGAATTCCCAACGGGGCGAAAAGGGAGAGGGAGAAAGAGAGAGGAGCGAGCAGAGAAGGAACCAGAAACAATCTTCAGAGTTGCTGTGCGAATTAAATCGTTCGACTTTAGGCAACTCTAAAGGGAAATCGATAAATATAAAATAAATAGCTTAAATCGATAAATAAATAAAGTAGCTTAAAAATTTACTAATTTTTGTATGATTATTTTATTAATTTTAGAAAAAACTTGTAAATGTTGTAAAATTTTCAAAGGTGTACCAAAAAATATCCGTCCTTTTCGAGAAATCCTCTAGAAATGCCATGCCCGAGAAAACCCTAAAAATTGTGACTCTCAGAACCTGAGAAGCCAAATGACTTTTCCGGATTTTTCCCAGGAGCCTAGCCTAGACAGAATCGAAGCCACACCCTACCCCCCTGGCCACATGGCATATGCCAACTTGCCACCTTGCCACCTTGCCACCTGCCCCTTTCCCCCTAAAAACTAGTCTGTTGAAATCCAAAAGCAAGTGCATCGGTTGCAGTTTGAAATTTGAGTAAAATAAATGAAGTTGCATTTGCCAGCACGTCGCAATTGATGAGCTGAGATATGTATGTATGTATGTGTGTGTGTGTTTGTGTGTTTGGTGAGTGTCTGTGGAGTGTTCACTGTACTTGCAGTGGCACACTTTTTGCTGTCGCATCAGCGACACTCGTAAGTAATTCAAGTGAAACCACATTAAGCTTACTTTGCTAATTGCAAGCGACACGTCGCCAATGTCGAGTGTTGGAGGTTGCCACACAGTCAGCTCACCAGCTCGGCACCTTGCCCCACGCCACCCACTCAGCTACCCCGCCATCCTCTTATCAACATAAACGTGACATCTGTGTGGCAAGGAGTTGGAGTTGCACCACCACCACCACCACCACCAGCAGCAGCAGCAGGCCAATCATTTTAATTAATTTGTCAGAGTGTTGGTAACACACAAAAATTTATTATACCCCACCAAAAAACGACAACGACGCGACCCTTTTTTAACGCCATCCCAACGCCCCTGGCCAAAGAATCCAGCAAACTGCAGAAAATTAAGATTTTCCCCAAGTGTCTATGGGTATGTGAGTGTGGTGTGGGTGTGTGTTCTGCGGCTGTGTGTGTGTTGGCCCGGAAATCAGTGTAAACGCGCCTTGGGAACAAAACTTTTGATTACGAAAACCAAGAAAATCAATTCCAGCCAGAAAGACAACATTTGATTTAACCAAGAGTGTGACCAGATCTTTAATTTTTTCGATACTTTTCCAAAAACACAAAAAAAACTTAATCGAGCTTCTTAAATTAAAGTTGGCCAAAGATTATCGTTTACATAGTGTCATAACTAATTTGTCAGAACAAAAATTGCAAGCTGCCGAGATGGATGAAAATTGTGAAAAAAACGGAAAAATTTTAAATCGTCACTTAATCGTCCAGAATAGTTGGAAAACTTCGCAATCTACCATGGTTCTAGATCAGTTTCGTGAAATTGGCATTCAAGATGGCTGGAAATATGTGCCCACTGTTCAAGAATTGTGTCCTCCGTACTTTAAGACTGTGGAGATTCCGGAAAAGAACCTTCTGCTGACTATAGTCACCGATAAGACTCTCTACGCCCAACACCATAATGTGGTATGGCAGAAACCACGTAGGGGTAAGTTCACGATTGCGGGAAATTATAAGATCGGGGAGAAAGTGCTGAACGGTAAAGTCATTCGGAAGACGGAGAAAGAGCCGTGGCAGGCAGTCTACAAGATGAAGGCGCTGATGAAACAGGAGTTTAAGCAGTTGAAAGAGCTAGAGAAAGCTAAGAAAAATGAAGAAAATCACGAGCCGGAGGACATGGAATTGGAAACAAGTGATGAAGATTCCGATACTGATACATCTACCACCGGATCTGAGAAAAGTGGAGAAAACGAGGAGGAAAGTGACAAGGACAACGAGAAGGAGAGTGATAATGATGACGAGGACAAAAATGACGAGAAGGAGAAGGAGAGCGGCGAAAACGATGGCGAAGACGATGGCGAAGACGAGGGCGAAGACGAGGGCGAAGACGAGAGCGAAGGCGAGGGCGAAGACGAGGGCGAAGACGAGGGCGAAGACGAGGGCGAAGACGAGGGCGATGACGAGGGCGATGACGAGGGCGATGACGAGGGCGAAGACGAGGGCGAAAAGGAAGAAGGCGAGGACGATGAGGAGGAGAATGACGAAGACGAAGATGACGAGGAGGAGAGTGACGATGACGAAGATGACGAGGAAAAGAGCGATGAAGATGAAAATACCGAAGGAGAGAATAACCACGAGGAGCACGTTGCTTTAAAGCTCAATAGCCCGGAAGCCCTGAAGTTTTGGGATGAGGTAAATCGCAACATTAATATATTTCTACAAGGCGAAAATGACAAGGAGAAGAACGACAAAGAGAAGGATGAGAATGACGAAAATGACGAGGAGGAAGAGAACGATGAAGACGAGGAAGTAGAGATGAAAGAAAAAATGGAGGAAGAGATGCAGTTAGAGGTAAAGGAAGTGAAAGTGACAGATGTAGAAGAAGAAGAAGAAGATGACGAGGAGGAGAGCGATGAAGATGAAAATACCGAAGGAGAGAGTAACTATGAGGACTTGCCAGTTGCTTTACAGCTCAGTAGCCCGGAAGCCCTGAAGTTTTGGGATGAGGTAAACCGCAACATTAATATATTTTTACAAGGCAAAGATGACAAGGAAAAGGCCGACGAAAATGACGAGGAGGAAGAGAACGATGAAGACGAGGAGATAGAGATGAAAGAAAAAATGGAGGAAAAAAAAGAGAAAGAGAGGAAAGTGGAAGTGAAAGAGGAAGAGGAAGTGGAAGTGACAGATGTAGAGGAAAACGAAGAAGAAGAAAAAGAGAATGACAAGGAAGAGAGCAACAAAAATGACGAGAAGGAGGAAAACAACAAAGTTGAGGAGATCGTCGAGAGCAACCAGGAGGAGCCGATCGAAGAAGGACCTTATGGCAACATTTTTGACAATGACGAGTTCCAGGCCAGGGTCCTGGATTTGGCAGTAAGATACCATCCCTTGTTTTCTGCGGATAATGATGAAGATGATGAAGCCGCCTGGATGATGATGGAGGATGACTACGAAGAGGAGAATGATGAAAATGAAATGGAAGAGGAGGAGAACGACGAGAGTGCCGAGGCGAT
This sequence comes from Drosophila bipectinata, assembly GCF_030179905.1. NCBI lineage: Eukaryota > Metazoa > Arthropoda > Insecta > Diptera > Drosophilidae > Drosophila > Drosophila bipectinata. The sequence continues at coordinate 5,316,998 of NC_091734.1, read as the reverse complement.
GCTGATTTTTCCCGACAACTTTAATGCTTCCCCCATAATGATGTCGGATGATGAATTGGATCTGGAGGTAAATGCTTTTCCGATATGTAAATATCGGATGATATATTTTATCTTTTTTTAAATTCACAGATTTTGGATCCGGAGGTAAATGATGAATCGTATATCCTTGAACCGGCAGTAAATGCTTCCTTCATACCGATATCGGATGATGAACCGGAAGTTAGTGTCACCATTATGATGGGGGATAATGAAACCGATCCTTTACTAAATTCACAGATCTTGAATCCGGAGGTAAATGCTTTCCCCATAACAATATCGGATGATATATTGTATTCTTTTCTAAATTCACAGATCTTGAACCCGGATGTAAATGCTTCCCTTGCACCGATAATGAATGATGAAGTGCTTATCGTTCAACAGGTTATAACCGTAGTTTTATCGGAGGACGAATACAATTCCTTATCAAATCCAAACAATTCTGAACCGGGGGTAGTAATGGAGGAATTGCTACCCGAATCTTTGTAAAAGAATCCTGCATCCTAACCTGGGAAGAAGGAAGGCTGTGTGGACTTATATACTTACAAATTATACATTCAAAAAAGACTTATATATTAAATGAAAATATATATATACACATTTATAAATCGTTATTTTAAATAAAAACGAATGTTCCTCAGGAATTTCAATCCAGAGTTTCAATTTCACAAAAATCCCCGTTGAGATGTCCTGTCAAGAAGGTGCTGTTGCACTTTTCCTGCACAGCCACCCGCCTAGCGTCCTGGCCCCCCAAAAAGAAAAAAAAAAGGAAAATGTAATGAATTGCCCTAAGTGTTTAGCCCCGCCCACCTAAAGTCCTGCCATCCTGCCATCCTGCAATCCCTGGCATTGCAATAGAAATTGCAATTGCAATTCCTCGCCATTAGCAGAAGTAATAGGCGAGGCGACCCAGAGTGCACTCTAGGTAGTTTCTTATGGCGGCATTTAATGTGTGGCATGTTGCAAGCGGATGGCTGGGCCCCCTGCCCCCCTCCCCTGCCTACTCCAAATGAGTAATTGCATAACACACGACTAATCCCCGGTGAGGGGACTATACATATAGTACACGAATCCCATATATGTATATACACTTGGAATTGCAAGGCAATTATGTCTCTGATTCATCGACTTGACTCGGGCCACGTGTGACTTTCGTAAGCCTCCTGGGTCCCGTCACTTCATCAAACCCACATAGATGTATTATATATGTATTATCTATCGGTATATCAGTGTATCAATGTCTCAATGCTAATTGTATTTTATAGCCAATTGAACAGCTAAGGCTGCCTATAATCGGGGGATTTTGTTTCAGAGGGCTTTGGTTCTTTTGGTCAGAGAGAGAGGGGATTTGCAAGGATCTTGAGGAAGTCTTGAGATAGAAAATAGACTATATAGACTAAAATAGACCACACTATTGACTTAACTACAAGAATATACGAATTCTGGGCTTTAAAGTCAAATAACTTTCTTGTAAAGAACAGAAATACCTTAAAAACCCAATTACCTATAAATTATTTAATAACTAAACCTACTAATAATAATAAATTACTATATAGCCAATAAATACAGCCAATAAATGCCAAAAACTGACCTTACTCACAGATTCAGCTTCAGCAACATGAGTCTGGCCCGCGACCGCCTTTGGCAACATGTTGCCCTGCAAGCTGCAGACTCAGCAACAGAAGGGAAATTGTATCCTTGCCAGAAGACAGTAAAGCAAAGGGGGGCGGGTGGCAGTAGCAGTGATGAAAGTATAAGCTTACCCCAAAAAGTAGGCAAACAAACGGCGCGAAGTCCTTTATCCTTCGGTGAGTGTGTGTCTGTGTGGCGTATGAATTGCAAATGCAAATGAAAATGCTTGAAAATTATATATCATTTTCAGGCAACTTTCATCCAGGGCGTGGCAGTGGGGTTAAGAGTGGGGGGCATGCGTGCTTTGCAAATCACGTCGTAATATTTACAAATGGTTTCTTGTAATTAAATTAACACAAAACGTGACATTGTCACTGTAGCAGATTTTTAAGCGACATTCAGCCACCCACACATGTAAATATACACTCAAACATATACAGATTTATATGTATGTCTGTATGCGTGTACATCCTTATAATACAAATCAAGGCAAGGACAAAAGGCAAAATGGAGAATACAAAGTCCCCAAAGCATTAAGCACAACGACATCTGAAGTTGGGATTCTAAATTGTAACTTTCCTGTCCTTGCATTACTTTACTTTACTTAACTTGACTCGCCTCGGCTTGCCTCGAATTTTCCGGCTTTTCCACCATACCTCCACCTCCTTTTTCTCCTCCTCCCATCAGCCCCCTCTCTAAACACCCTACCATTGTCTCGAAATGAAATTTAAAACATAAATGAGCAAAAGTGCGTGCCTGTGCCTCGTCTCCTGTCTATTTGTGCGTCATTTGGGAGATGTTCAAATGGGTGTGTGTGTGTGGCAAGTTGGGTGTGGAAAGTTATATGGGGGTAAGGTAAAGGGACTACCTTCAACTGTAGTTAGTGTCCCTGTATGTATGTGTGTGTGTGTGGCCTTCCAAAGATTAGGAATGTAATTTACAATTTACAACATGCTCGCAAATAAATGTCGACTTCTTTTTTATACAGGCACTTATGCCACCGAACTGGGGATACCTTCAGCCTACCTCCTTAACAAAAAACACACACAAACACACACACCGTACTACATAGCCCCGACCCTGCCACCTTCTCACGTAGGGACCTCCGAGTTGTGCCACAAAACGATACAATATGTGTATCAAAACACACGACCACATGGCGGGGGAGGGCTGGGAGGAAAAAAAAGCGTTAAGAGGAAGGCGGAGCCAGGTGGCAGGTTCAACCCACCGGAGGCATCATCTGCCGCTGCTGCGGAGCGGAAAGATTGACAGTTGTTGCCACTGAAATGCGCACACAAACAACACAAGCAACACAACAATACAAAAGGCAACAAAAGTTGCCACTGAATAAAGGAAACGAAAATAAAAACCGAGACGCATTCGAATCTAAACAGGGTGCTTGCTCTTTTTTTAAAAAAGAAATCTTAAAGATATTCTTACTTAAGATATTCGTCTTATACTTAGATATATCTTCCAAAAAACCTCTATTTCCTAACTCTTTAATAGTACTCTGTTAAAGTATCACCCTGTGTGGCAAGGACATCAGTCTCGTATGTGTTGGTGAGCTTGTGAAGTAAAAGAAATCTAGAAATTCCTTATCGCACCTCAGTGTGTTGCATTAAGTGGGCCTGTGGCACGGGCACGTTCACACTCCACTACTGCCCTGCTTCAAGAATACAGGACTAAAGGACTCCCGAACTACAGCACCAAAGGACTGCAGGACTTTAGGACACCACCCCTTGCAAGCAAACCGATTAACTACCGGGCTAAAGAATTTTTTTTTTTCACCTGCCACTGGGTGGCACGGGGCATGAGGCAAATGTATCAAGAACGTGATGAGGCTGCCGTGGCAAGAGTGGGCAGAGTTGCAATCGAATGCAATCGTCACGAATCAAATGAAAACGGCATATGTTTTATGCTTGCCACATTTATAAGCCACATATTGGCGGGGGTGGGGCAGGAAACTTTTCGGGGCTTCGAGTATCACAAATCGAATTACACACACTCTCGAAAGTGAGCAACTCATTAAGTTGCGCAACTTCAGGCTCAAATATTAACCAATTCTAATGAGAACTTTAATGAATTTCCAGCCAAGAGCGTGCAACAAGTTGGGGCAACAGCAGAGGAGGCTAAAAGTGGCTAAAAGGCAGGGTTTCAAGTGGCCCAAAAGGTTGCAAGTTAAGTTGGCAAGTTAATTTAAACAAGTGGCAAGTAAAGCCTAGGCAAATATTCCAGTGACGAAAGCTTCACAGCCATCGATAAGCATGCAACTTGGTAATGCACTTCAAGAACCTTGTGGCAACAAAAGTTAAGACAAGTTAGAGTCGTTCAGCCATCTCTTTCTTCAAGTATATCCCTCTCTTTCCATGCCATAAAGCCAATGATAATATTCCAGTGACGAAAGATAGTGAGTCATAGATAAACCCAAAGACTTTATTAGAATCTTGATACTGGGTGGCACATATTTTCTCTTTCTAGTCCTTCATTAACCGTCTCTTTCTTATCGTCTATCCATCTCTTTCACTCAGAAGCAGCAACTGACCCGCTGAAAGGAATTAAGAAAGCCATGGCCGCCAAAACTGAAAGTGAAGTGCATAAATTTTACACCTAATTAAAAAGTAAATGTTCGCTTTATGCAAATCAAGTTGTAACTAAATAAATTACTTCCCCGTTGCCCCACTTGACCCTGCTTTGGCCCCACCCCTTGACCCTGCCACCCCAACTCACCCTACACCCCCTGGAAATCCGCGGTGTGAATCAACCAAAAGATGCACGATGGCTATAATGAAGATGATGATGCCCCCAACCCGGAGCAGGTTCAGTCTTTTGTTTTCTTTCAACCATTTTTTCCTCTCCTCTTTTTCCACTTTCTTTCTTATAAGGGGGAAAGTACAAAAAAGGATCAGAGTATTAAATAATAATAATCGAAAAAATATAATAAATTATTAAAAAAAAATTAAAAATTCAAAAACCTACCGATTTAATAAATTTTCTATTCAAATTATTCTTTCTTGATTAATTTATTTATTTTAGTTTTCTTAATATATTTCTCTCAGTGCACTTACTGATTCAAAAAAAGTATAGAGACGGCGGCGGCTTCTAAGCTCGGCCGCGTGTTAATCACACTTAATCTCATTTTTATTTCTGGGTCAGCATCTTTATATATACATATATATTTTTCTTTTTTTTCCACCATCTCTTTCTCCATCTCTATCTCTGTCTCTATCTTTCATTTATATTTTTTTGTATGCAAAACGAGCTAGACGCCGTGCCACGCCCACCAGCCGCCGTCGCCGCCGCCGCTGCCAGTTGCCAGTTGCCGCCCGCCATGCCGTAAATATCCTTGACAAATCTTTTTGCCCTTTCGACGCGCCAGGCGCAAATAAAAAGACATTAATTCGTTGTCGTTGTCGTTCTCGCTATGTTGCGCTGTTGTGGCTACACAGAGAGAAATATTGGCTACAAAAAAAAAATAAAAAATATTGCTCAAAACATCTACAAAGTCTTGAAGTCTTGAAAGGCTTAAATAAGCCTCAATTTATTTTCTTGAAATATTTAAACCCTAAAACCCATATTTCTAATAAAATATGGCCATATTTCTAAAAAACATTATTTCTCTCACTGTAATGTGTTGCCATTGTTGTTGGCATTTTCCTATGCCATTGTGGGTGCGTTGGCCACGCCTACAACGCCCTCTGCCAGCGCCTTTTTTTATGGGCCAGGTAATTTACGTAACGAACCTGACACTTTCTAATTTATGGCATCGGGCGGGCGGGCGGCGACATCGCTGAATTTTTCGCCGTCTAGGCTTGCCAACCTGTCCCAAAGTTGTTTGCCACACTACCCCCCACACGCCAGTACACCCCCTCCCTCTCTTGCAACACCCCTGTTCCTATCCCTTCGGGCGCATGATTATGGCCACGATAATGACGTTGCCAGTGTCGCTTAGTCTGAGGCCCTTTTGCGGGGCTCATGAACTTAACAGGTGCCCGAGGAAAGGGCCCGGATGGAGGGGGCGCCTAGGACAGAGGGGGTAATGGAGGAGGGTGAGGGTGCTATAGTGGCAGTGGAATTAGCACAGGATCAAGAGGTGCTAGCTGTGTGTGTATATGTGTATAGGTGTGTGTGTGCTTACTGATCGCCATGGCAGGCGGATAATCCAAATTGCCGAGTGCCACAGCAACAGGCTCTCCGAGGCTGTCGGCTAACAACAATCACAATCACGTTAAGCTTTCTTGTAATTGAGGCCAAGATGGTTGTGGGCCAACAAGAATTTCATTTTATTTTAAGACTTTATTTAATATAGAACTTTAAAGGCTTAAAGTACCTAAGAGGGTCTTAAAAATATAAAATATTTATCTTCAGAGTATAAATACTATATTAGCTATATATTTGACTTAATTTTTTTATGATATATTTTATAATAATTAAATAAAATTTAATAAAATTAAAGCTTATCTTCAGCTGGTTTTAGGTATCTATTTTCAAATTTTAAGAGTACACAGGTCGTATGAGTAATTTTATGAAAAAATCAATTTTTAAAATAATTTTTATTATTTTTTTGAGCAATTTTTTAAATAATTTTATTTAAGCAAATGTTATTTGATTATATATTATATATATATTAAGAATTAAACCTTTTAAAATTTTTAAAAAGTGCCTTGGCCTACATGACGTATGAGTAATTTATTTCTAAAATGGCGCATACGAGCTGTCAGCCATATTGCTTTTTTCTTACTAATAATACTCATACGCCCTGTATATCATAAGATATTATATATTTCCTGTAAATATTTTTATTAAATAATAATTTTAAAGAAGCTTAATTTTAAACTATAATTATTTCATTAAAAAAAGGCTTAACATTTCTTAACCCTTAAAGTTTATTTTGCAACCTTTGCAACTGAAAAATAATAAGATAAGTCGGAATGGAGTAAGTATTTAACCTTTGGCACTGTTGACATCAACCAGCGCCCAACGTAGAGCCGCCCCACCACCGCCCAGGGCCAGAGGGCGGCAGTTGAATTAACAATTGAGCGACTAAGCCGCTTTTGGCGCTTTACGGCAAACAGATCAACACTTTTTGCCCCACCTGGTGAGAGATGAGTGGGGCAGTGGCAAGTGGCAAGTGGCGTAGCAACGAGCTTCTCGGCTTCGACGCTTTATGACGTCCATTAGCCGCCGACGCAGGCTGCCCATTAAGCGGATTCCCATTATTCTCATTCAATCTGTGCGGGCTGCCCAGTTGCCCGAAAAAAAAAAAATATGTATGAAAAAAAAACAGACCGAAAAAAATGCAGACCGAAGGGAGGTGGAGGGATAAAAACACGCCCTCTGAAAATATGTGAAAACATTTGGGATACAAGCACTGAAGAGGGGAGTCCTGACAACAACAACGAAAAAAAAATAAAATAAAGTAGAGGCAAATGAAAAAGTGCGGTAAATGTAACCAAATCCGCACCTAATATGCAAATTTAATGAAGTAATTCAAAGGGTCGTCGCCCGACCGAAGCGATGCGAGGTCCCAGGCATTTCATTTCATTTCAATTTGGTTCTGGTTCGGGTTCTGGTCCTGGGCTATGTCCTGTTTGGCCAGCAACACCTTTCCACCCCGTCAACCCTTCAATTCCCCCTCGAATTCCCACCATCATGCCGAAAAGACGAAAAAAAATACTGAAATCCACACAAACAGACAAACACACGCAGGAATAATTCACGCAATTTGCCGCACATTTTAGTCCTTCGTCCTGGGAAAATCCTGAGAGGGGCCAAGGGGCTTCAAAATATCCAAACAAAAAATAATAGGTTGAGGAGTGGGGTTGGGGGAGTAACTTTGCTGCCTGTTGGTTAATTAATAAAATGACCTCTGTCGCAGTGGCCAGTGTCATGTGCTATCTGGGTTTGTGTTTTGGGGATACCCTTACCAAGTAATATCTCTATATATCTATTATCCAATTTTTAAGATAGCATCTGAAACTGGCTACTGACTATTATTATAATTAAAGAAATCTAATAACTTTTAAGAACTGGTAACATATATGTAGATATAAAAACTGATACCCTAGTTCTCTATGATTTTTAGAACTTCGAGTCTATAGACACCCTCTCCTAGAGCATCTAAACTTCGTTGTAACCTTTCGTGCCAATTTTTTTTTGCAGGTGGGCGTGACAAGGGAGAACTAAAATATTTGCCGCTTAGTGGCAAGGACAATGGGTCACTGGGTTGCAAAAAAAATAAAATAAAACACAAAAAATTCCGTAAAAATAGAAATTAAGAGTTAATTGCGTTGCTATTAAATTTAATTGTCGCGATGCTTTCAAAAGGAAAAAAGGCAAAAAAAAAAATACAAAAAAAATAAATGTAAAAATATAAATAAAAGATAAAAAAGGAAGGAGAAAAAAGAAAATGTAGCATTAAGATGAATGTGTGTCGAGTGGAAATGAAATGGAAAGTATTTTGCGCTTCATTCATTTTGGCCGAAAAGGTTCAAAGGCCAAATCATTTGTTAACAGAATACAGTCAAGAGGTCTTCTTTTGGAATTTTGGTCCTTGAATAAATTATATAATTTCAATTAATGATCAAGTCTCTAATTAATGTTAAGAGCTATTATGCCTTTTAGGCAAGTTAGAAAATTTTAATAAATATTTGTAGAGAACCTCGCTAGTTGGAAACTTTTAATATTTTAGACATTAATCGCGATATCCTTGGCCATCGATGCGAGTGGAAATCGTGTGTTAAAACCCAATACAAATGAATACAAATCACAGGATTCGTTCGCATTCATTCATGCATCGACTGTCATTCATTTGGTTTATTCACGTACGCCCGCCGCAATTATGATAATATGATGTGCACATGTCAGACCAAAATTCATACGCCATGTTGCCCAGGACACACACACACACACACACATTTACTGGGAGGTGATAGGTGGTAGGAGGTCGTCGGAGGACGACAGAGAAGCAAAAAGGATGAGGAGGTGGAGACGTTGACGTGGCCTCTCGTGTATGCAACATAATTGAAAGCTGCATGCGTCAACATAATTTTCTGACAACTTTAGTTAAGCATGTAAATTAAGTTAAAAATAACGATGACATTGGTTACATAAGCGCAAATGTATGCACGAGAGGAAGGTGGAGGTTGATGGGTGGTGGGGTAACGGGCGTGTAAGTGGGCGTGGCTTTTATAGCCATATACAGTATGTATGGGAGTCGCATGCACATTTTTCTTTTGGCTCAGGCACTGGCACGACTGCTCGTAATTGGAGCGTGGAATATCACTCTTCATGTTATGACATTTTTTCGCCAACAGCGAATTAATTGTACACTCTGAGAAATTTTTTAGGGGTGGTATAAAAAAATTAAAGAAAGCATAAACCTACATATATAAGGTTTAACCCTAAATTAGATCATATCTTCCTCGAATTTTTAGGGGAAATAAAAGAAATGATTAATCTTAACAGGAAGGAAATAAAAAACTAAAATTTATACTTTAAATTAAAGTTACTAAAATATGTTAGAATACAACAAATTGCCTAAAGATTTATTAGAAATTAAAAATACATAATAATTTAATAAAGTATGTACATTTATATTAAATTTTCTATTAAAAACTAGATGGTAAAGGCTCAAAACTCTATTCCTTCTCTCTAACTCTTTCCTCCTTTAGTCACCTTGATTTTGTTCAAATTTGATGATTAAAAATCCTGAAAAAAATCTCTAAAAAATATTAACAAAAAACTGACAACCCTCACTTTATAAATAATATTTTTTTCAGTGCATTTATCTGGCTTGCGACTCACAAGACAAGTATTTGCCCGCCGCACTCATACATGCACGGCTGAGGTGGGGCGCCCACAAGCACCGCCCAGACAACCGCTGGGACTCTGTGGATGCGGCTCCTGGGCCACCAACTATCCCGCCCCTCCCCAAAGCCCCCTCTAACCACCCACTAACCGCCGTCAAAAAAGCTGGCTTCATGCAAAGCAAACCGTTAAGCAGGCAGCAACTGCGGCAGCAGCATTAGCAAAAATAAAAGGAGCAAGGCGACGCCAAGGTTACATGCTACCTGAAGCACACTCAAAAAAAAAAAAAACGTCAAGGGTTATATGGAAAACAACAAAAATAAAATAAAAATAGAGGAACCAGCTAGAGCAAGCTACATAGGGCAGACGAGAAAGAAATGCAGGAGCAGGAACCGTAAATTGCCACTATATCCTTGCCCCTGTTGGCAGAATTTTCTTGGCTGGTTGCATGGCTGATGTTTTTTGTCTTTGAGGGGGCTATTTTTTTATCCAGCTAAGGGTTAAAGGTTAATGCAAAATGAAATCAAATATTCGCATTTTAAGTTTAATATTAAAAAAGGGGCTAATGAGAACCATTAAAATAGGAAAATTAAATAAATAAATAATTTAAAAGCTCTAAATGATATATACATAAATAGATAAATAGATCCTTAGGCATAAATTGTATTATATATTTTTTTTAATACAAATCTCTAAAAATAAATCTCTAGATAAAGTTAAAAATTAACCTATTATTTACCACCATTTATTGTTTCACTTTCAGTAACCTGTTAAGGTTTTATGAGGCACTCGCAGCGCACTTAATTTTTTAATGTCTTTGTTTAAATAAATGAGCAATGAAATTTAAAAGTCGTTTACAAACTTAAGTTGACATTACGGCCAATAAAGCCTTCGCCATTCGCAGATTATCTATGAATCTGTGGCCGAGTATCTTTCGAATTGGCCGAGAGTCGCTATTGGGGTACCGAGACTGCCCCTTGACTTCATTATCGTTATCGTGGGCCAAGTTTATTTCGTGGAAAAAGGAAAACTTTTTGCCGCCAAGGGAAAGTCGAAAGAGGGAAAGTCGAGCAAAATTGGGAATGGAAATGGGTGTGGGACCCTAAGAGTGGAAATGATGAGGGAACCTTTATTAACGAGAACGCCCACAACGCCCGCAAAGTGCTTCATATTACGCCACTAATTGCATAATTTCGTTGCCATTTTTAGTAGAGTAGAGTCGCAGTGCGATGCTCTCGTCTTTGATGTCAAAAAGTGTCTAAGGATGGGTGGCATGGTCCTTTCCCCTGTCCCAGCCAGTATTGTCCAGTGTCTCCTGGGAAAGTGAGCATCATCACTTCCACCAACCAACTCCTCCACTCGACCCTCGCTACTCTACACATTTCCGTGCCATTTACGTTCGAGTAGTATGTAGTGTAGTATCGAAAGAGATGAAGATAAACGAAACGAAAGAGATGGCTGGAGCCCCAGAGAAAGAGTGGGAAATAGTGGTGGACAAAGCGACAACGAGAACTGTCGCCCACAATTGCCATTAGATTATTATAAAGGGGGACTATTTATTGCATAACATGTACATAGAAAAGAATGTAATGTCTCTGAATTGTCAGCGCTTTCCGAACCAAAAAAAAAGGACACTAGGGATGCGACTTAATAGAGTATCCTGTAGAGGACTCTTAACTCAAAACTCATGCATTTAAAAAAGTTTATTTACTTTTAAGAAAATACTATAATTTCTCTCTAAAACCTATTGTATAACCATCATAGTTGCTCTTTTTTGAATTGAACCCATCGCTAGGAGGAGACATTATGTCGCCACATCCACTTGTTCCGGAATAAAATGGTCAGAGACTCACTCGACCGGGATGCTCACTGATGCTGGCTTTGTAATGTATTCTACTGGAATGTGTATGAGGATATGGGGAATGGAAATAGAAATGAGAATAGAAATAGTTAGTGGGGGTTGGTGGGTAATAGAAATAGCATTGGCAATGGCATTGGTGAAAATCCAGTTACCAGTTACCAGCTACCAGTAGCGGCCGATTGAGCAGCACTTCTCCATCCCAGGATGGACAGAAATTGTAGTAGGTAGTATATTTTATAGTCGCTTAATAACAATCCCAGGTCTCTTCATGGATGGTAGGTAGGTAGGTGAAAACCGAATGGTAATCCGCGCGGCAATAACCCCAAATCAACCTCCCACCCCAGCACCCACTTTATTGTGTGTATTTTCTGGTCCTGGTCCTGGTCCTGGTCCTGGCCCTACTTCTGGCCCTGTTTCTGGCCAACATGACCGTCAGAGATTTTGCCTGACAGATTTAATGGGTGCAAAATACCGGTTACCGTATTATGGCCAAATTGGTATTGTTCTTATTTGCTGTTATTTCCGTTTGCCGGCTATTGCCTGCCGTTCTATTTGAAGTCCTACAGGAATCAGTTGCAGGACATCGAGGGCTCATTACACAACACAAGTTGCTAGGTTGAAAAGTTAAATGCTTCTTTGTTTGCTGCCACAACATTTCAATGCAAATACGCTCCAGCTCAAAAGGAATTCAATGACCCCCCAGCCAACAACGAATTAAATTACTCAAACTGTAATAACACAGCCACAGTTTGTCCCCCAGAGCATGTAAATATTCGATTAGGACTTTTTTCATAAAATAATATTAAGTATTTGGTGTCTGATAGACTTTGAAAGAGACTTTCATGTTCTAAAAGGCGTTCCATACAAAAATTTTATGAAAATTCGTTTCACGATGTGGCTAAAAGATTTGAAATCAAATCGCGCGATATTCGATCTATAATTCATTTAAAGAAACCCGTTGAAGAATCGGATGAAAATTGGCAGAGATGTGGCCATCGCAAGGGGCGACAGGGGGTTTTCAGGATTTCTAAGGGGTTGGTCCACAAAATTTTGAAAAAATTTCAAAAAATATTTTCTGTCTAGATTGGGATGCAGATTAATGAGAAATTAAACCAGAAATCGTTTGAGACATTCCGTTTAAGAATTGGATGAAAATTGGCTGAGATATACCCATCGCAAGGTGACGTATGGGGATTTTCAGGATTTCTAAGGGGTTGGCCCTCAAAATTTTGAAAAAATTTCAAAAAATATTTTCTGTCTAGATTGGGATGCAGATTGACGAGAAATTAAACCAGAAATCGTTTGAGACATTCCGTTTAAGAATCGGATGAAAATTGGCTGAGATATAGCCATCGCAAGGTGGCGTATGGGGATTTTCAGAATTTCTAAGGGTTGGCCCACAAAATTTTGAAAAAAATTCAAAAATTATTTTCTGTCCAGATTGGGATGCAGATTAATGAGAAATTAAACAAGAAATCGTTTGAGACATTCCGTTTAAGAATTGGATGAAAATTGGCTGAGATATACCCATCGCAAGGTGACGTATGGGGATTTTCAGGATTTCTAAGGGGTTGGCCCTCAAAATTTTGAAAAAATTTCAAAAAATATTTTCTGTCTAGATTGGGATGCAGATTGACGAGAAATTAAACCAGAAATCGTTTGAGACATTCCGTTTAAGAATCGGATGAAAATTGGCTGAGATATAGCCATCGCAAGGTGGCGTATGGGGATTTTCAGAATTTCTAAGGGGTTGGCCCACAAAATTTTGAAAAAAATTCAAAAATTATTTTCTGTCCAGATTGGGATGCAGATTAATGAGAAATTAAACAAGAAATCGTTTGAGACATTCCGTTTAAGAATCGGATAAAAATTGGCTGAGATATACCCATCGCAAGGTGGGGTATGGGGATTTTCAGGATTTCTAAGGGGTTGGCCCTCAAAATTTTGAAAAAATTTCAAAAAATATTTTCTGTCTAGATTGGGAAGCAGATTGACGAGAAATTAAACCAGAAATCGTTTGAGACATGCCGTTTAAGAATCGGATGAAAATTGGCTGAGATATACCCATCGCAAGGTGGCGTATGGGGATTTTCAGGATTTCTAAGGGGTTGGCCCTCAAAATTTTGAAAAAATTTCAAAAAATATTTTCTGTCTAGATTGGGATGCAGATTAATGAGAAATTAAACAAGAAATCGTTTGAGACATTCCGTTTAAGAATCGGATGAAAATTGGCTGAGATATAGCCATCGCATGGTGGCGTATGGGGATTTTCAGGATTTCTAAGGGGTTGGCCGTCAAAATTTTGAAAAAATTTCAAAAAAAAATTGGCGAAGATATAGGCATTGTAGTGGCATTTTGTGTTTTCTTATTATTTTTTAAAAGGCTTGGTAGACCTTGTTAATATCACAGTTCTCTTTGAAAAGAGCCTCATTTTTTTCGGTTTCAGTACAAAAAAGTTGAGCCTACATTTGTTTCGAAGTTTTAAACAATTCATCAATCATTCGAATTTCATTGGTTTGGCGCAAAATTCAACATAGAATGTGGGATTAGTTCCACATATTGAAAACTTGACCTGGTTGCCTTTTTTTGGAGGCCAAAAAATAATACAATACTGTTTGAATCGGCGTTAAGAGCAGCAGGACATGCCCGGGGCTACGGATCCTGCGGCAGAGGACCTGCGTGCCTTCGAGCGGCGTCTGAGCGAGATGGTGGCCTCCGAGAAGCCGAGCAAGTGCCGGGGAGGCCTACTGATGGGCGCCATCGCTACCTGCACGGCCGTAGGGTCGTGCCACTTGCTAGAGGACGTCCGGGAGAGCCAATCCCTGGTCTTTAGGGCTCTGGCCAGTCAGGGTGCTTTCGTCATCTCGATGACCTCGCTCGTCCTGCTGCTGATTTTTGGATTCAAACGCATCTCGCGAAAGGATATGCCCATCCTGCGAAATACGCGCTCCATTCTGGGCACATTTCGAATGCAATGCGACAACGACGGACATTTGATTTTAAATCCTACTTCGGATTAAAGTTCTCTTATTACTTTGCTATTTTTTGGTCATTATATGACTTCCATATACTTTACCAGTAATTGGTCAAAATTTGGTCAATAGACCACAAAACTTTTGAAAATAAAATGTTCAAATAGATGTTTTTTTGATTTTATTATTTTTTAAAAATAGGTTTTGGAACAATGGTAAAATACCCTGCCTTATATTTATTAATTGATTTCATAATTTCAGAATATTGTGTTCTTGTGGCTTTATTAAAATCGTGCTTGTATCGTTTTGTGGCTGCAGTTGCATAATATTCGCTGTGGCAGCTTTTTTCCAGTGCTGCCCCTGTTATCTTGCCGCAGCAGCGATAAAATAAAATACTCGTACACTACATACATATGTACATATATAAAAAATGTAAAAAAAAAAAAAAAAATGCAATTCAACAAAATGCCGCAGCAACGAGGAGTGCGGCAGTGTGGAGGAGTGCGTTGCACGCATATGCAGAGATTACGATTACGTATTCAGGAATGCATGAAGTTTAAAAAGTTCCAAGCCCATAAGCCACAATGGCCACGTCTCACCCAGCTTGACATTTATTATCTGGCGCTGCTGCTGCGTCTTCCCCGTGCCACATGCCACATGCCCCCCCTCCATCCAGATATTTTAATGCCCTCACTAGGGGCTTACTGCCATGGCAGGGCTAATGTGACTTGATTAGCTGATTAACAGACATTAGGACTAAGTAACATTAGTTAAGTACTTATTTTGAAGTATTTAAGTAAAAAACTCAATGAAAATATTTATAAATATTTAAATTGTTTAAAAATTTTGTTAAATAAATATATATTTTGTTTAAAATTAAAATACATAAATCACTTTCCATTAATTGCCTTAAAAAAATGAAAAGAGTATGAATGTAAGAGAACCACCACGTCCTTTTTTTCGGGTCTGAGCTTTTGAGTGAGTGAGTTGGCGGTGTGTGAGTGACCGAGTGATGCCGGGCAGGAAGAAGAATGAGAGCCGAGAGCCGGGAGCCGGAGCCGGAGCTGGAGCCGGAGAGCTCGTTTGCGGTCGGCGGTCGCCGGACGGAGGCATTTGCATGCCCCGTTGGCCATTCTACGTGTCGCAGGCGACAGGACGACGCCAACGAAAACGAGATGGAAGAGGGATGAGGACGAGGATGAGGAGGGTGAATGGCGACAAGGATATGCGGGACAGGATCAGCTTCAAGTGGGTGGGCCGAATCGGGATTGGCCTTTTGATTTCGTTAGCAAGTTTCGGGAGGAAAACCAAAACCAGCTTATTACCGAGTCCGCACACGTTTCTGGGAAATGTGCATTTTTCGCTAAATGTTTTGTAAATGTTTCCGCTCTCAACTTTATAATTAGTTGACAACGAAAACGAAATACGGCAAAACGAAAAGGGCGGGTTGTGGGGGGTAAAAAAAACACACGGAAAGCTGAAAAACGGAAAGCGAGAGCAGCGAAAGCCCCGGCGGAAATGATGCAAGTTGAGCGGATTGCCAGGAGCAGGCAGCAGGAAAATAACTAGGAGTGGCACTGGAAACAAGGCCAGAGGTATGGCGGACAAAAGGACAACAAAATATAAACAAATATAATTTTTTCAAAATATTAAAATTATAATAATTATAATAAAGAAAATAATTATAAAAGGAAAATTACTCATAAGGGGGGGACTCCAACTAATAGTTTTCTCAACTGCCTGTAGTCTCTTCCGAGAGAAGAGCTTAAAGAGCACAGAACTTGCGATCCTAGGTAAAGGTGTGAGTAGGAAAGAGACTTAAAGTCTAAGCTTACGGTCATGCGATAAGAGAGCGCTTCCCAAGATAGCCCTACTGCAGAGAAAAGGTCTCTCTTTAAAAGAGAGTATAATCATTAGTCTGAAAAGAAATACTATTTTATTTAACAATTTTTATTTTTTAAAAGTAAATCTTTATAAAACTTTCTCTATAAGACCATCTAATATTCTTTGATTTAACAAACCTTTGAATGAGCTGCCACAAAATAAATGAAATTCGCAATCAACAGGTGGTCGGGAACCGCAAAGTCCAATTTTCATCGAGTCGTAGTGGTAAGCCGGCAAATCGCAGTGCCAGATAGAGATACAGATACAAGCACAGATACAGATTCACCGAAATACAGATACAATTTGATTGGAAGCCTTGAAGCTGCGTGGGACACGCCTCTACCTCCCACCGGCACGGCCTCTTCTCTGGAGAATTTCCACGAAGCTGTTTAATTAGATTTTCCCAGAGAGATGTGAGCCGCGTGATTGAGTCACAGCTGAAATTTTCCCGAGAGAAAGTCGTGGTGAAAGTAGTGGTGGCAATGCGGCAAGCAAAGTGGGGGTGGCAGAGTCCTGGGTCTGCATCTTCGGCTTGAATTGAAGTTTTAATTAAAAGGCAACTACACTGGGATTGGGCAATCAAATGCATTTGCAGCACCTGTTTCCAGTTTCCAGTTTACAAGCCCAAAGCCGCAACTTATTAAAAACTGTCTGGCATTATGCTAATTAGCCATGGCAAGGGGCGGCCCAGGAGAAGGTGCAGGAGGCGTGGCAGAAGGAAAGCCAAAATGTCGCGGCAAATCAATCAGAATCCATGACCCTTGAAATGAAAAAAAAAGAAAAGTTCCCCAGGGGGACTTGAGTAATTCGACTTGATGATACCCTGTAATCTAAGAATCTAGCCTATTGAAAATCTAATTTCTTAGGGTCTATCTTCTCATGACAAAAGTATCCACGAATACCATATACCCTTGATACCGGTTATAACACCAAAAATATCAACAAATTAACAAAAAAAGTGGTTACTAAAAAAGCACAACAGAAAAGAGACAAAATATGGTAACAAGAAAGAGATAGTAACACCTTCATAGAAAGAGATAGCAGCTGATTAGCGTAATAGGACGCTGTGTCTAATTTTAATGCAAATTTCAAGCTGACGCCCAGAAGTATGCTGCAGAAAATTTTATCAAATTTCAGGACCCGGCCGCGGCCCACCGGACACGATTGTGTGTCCTTCGGGCTTTGGTTAAATTTGAATATTTAATAGAATCCTCATGACCAGGGATTTTTTTTACCAAAAACTTTAAAGGTACTTCCATAAATTAATCTACAAATTAGAATTAAGTTTCTATCATAAATATAATTAAGAAATAAATAAAAATTAAGCTGACCTTCGAATGGGGGCAACAGTTCCTAACCGGAATGGAAAACCAAGTCGAAGCATCTGAGGTGGCCATTTCCGTTCATGTTCCATTTCCGTTTCCTCTTCACGGTCACGCCTTAAAGTGCCCATCGAGATTCAGATGCAGCCTCTCCTTCAGTTTTTCCTTTGCTGCTTTCCACGCTTTTCCTTTCTCTTTTTTGCCGTTTTTTTTTTCTTTGCGGCAACGGAAAGAATTTATTTTGCTCTCGACACTTTAACTTTTTCCTTTTGGCCTTTTATGTGAGCCTTATTTTCCCAACCATGCCTGAGGCATGTAAAAAAAAAAAGTCCAGAAAAACTTGAAAGTTTGGAGAAATATTTCTGGAGGGGGGTCTGTTAGTGTTATGGCACTTATTAGTGGACAGCTTCTAATTTGTTTTTAAATATGTAACCTCGGGCGGGCTCTTTTAAGCATCTCTTTCCCCTTCATAAATATTATCTAAAGCACATTTCGGCAAACATTTTTGAAAAAAAATAATTCCTTTTGCCTCCTTGTAGTGGAATCCGACAGGTTCAAGTGGAATGATAACCGAAAAAAAGGATGCACGATGGTAGGACACCATGGCAGAGGATATCTCTAAACAGGAACAACAAGGAGCCGCGACATTATTAGCTCTATTCCTGCCTGGTTGCAAAGAAATGCTGCCACTGAAATAGACAAGCAAACGAGCTGCTCCTTCCAGCGATATTGCAACAACAACAAGTGGCAGTGGCAGTGGCACTGGCACTAGCAGTGCCAGTGGAAGCAGTTGCAACATTGACAACGCCGTGTTTATATGCAACATTGACAACTTGGCGTGACGCGAGTGACGCGAAACGAAGTTCGATGTTGCTGTTGTTGATGTTGCTACTGGTGTTGTTGTTGCAGTTGTTGCAGCCATAAGCATAAGCATAAGCATCACCATTACTGCTGCCTCTTCTGCTTGCAACCAAGTCATAAAAGTTGTCTGACTCCGGCTTAGCCCAAGGTGGAGGCGTCTCCTATACCATCCTCCTCTGGAATTTGCCATGTGTGCTCTGCTACAACAACAACAACAAAGTGTACAAAAAAGTAAAATAAAAAAAAAAATAGAAGGGAGTCCTGCAAAATGAAATGCAAAATGCAGAGACACCAACAGGTACACTGTAACAAAAAATATGGTTGGAAATATTAAATACTAAATAATTTTTACTTACATAAATCAAGGAAATATACCTCTTTAATTCTTAAAAATAAACTAATACTGGTTTATATTGTCTATTTTAATATTAAAAAAATCTTTACTTTTTAACTATTTTTTTTAAAGTGCACTTCAGTGGCAGCAGCTTTGGCTGACTCTAGTTTTTGCCAATGCCACTGCCTTATACTTTTTTTTCTCGCCACCTCTGTGTGAACTTTTTGTAGGTGTATTAGTAGACTTCTTTGCCAGGATATAGGTATATGTTTGTGTGTGTGTGTGTGTGTGTGTTGGTGAGACTATATTACATTTTATGTCAAACGCGTACGCTTTCAATATTGACAAAGAGCGTCCCTGTTGCCGCGACTTTCTGGATGCGAATGCGAAAGCGTCACCTGTACCATCGTCCTACACACCCACACATACACATCCTTATCCGCATCCTTGTTGCCTTACACTCCCCAACACCCATCAGCCAACAGCCAGCCAGCTTGTCAGACTAATGTTAACTTATTTTCGTATTTTTTTTTTTTTTCGTCAGTCAGGCATTCCTGACTGTTGCCGCAAGTTATTCCTGACATGCTTCCCAACCGAAATTCGCCAAAGTTATTTTCAAATAAAGAGAAACCGTAATTTCCCAACATTTATTTTACATATTATTTGTTTCTAGTTTTTTGGCCGAAATGTGATCTGTGAGCTAGAATGGCTCACCCAACGGCTTGATGGTCAGCTGATGGACCTGGACGTGGGGGGGCGTACCAAGAGCGTACAGAATCCCATCGGCAATGTCGTCCGGGCTGAGCATGGGCAGAACGCCGTATCCCCCGGGCAGGATCTCTGTATCGGTTACCCCAGGAGTGATGCTCTGGGAGGAAGAAAATATTATTATTTCTAATTATTTTTAAATATTTAATCTATTTTTTTTTCTAAAGAAAACATGGCCTAATATTTATTCCAACATGGCGTATACTTTATATTAATATAACTCATACGCCCTGTTGGCTGTCCTCATATAAAGTCTAAGTCTAAGCAGGTTTTTAAGCTTCCTTCCAAATATTTTCTTGCAAGAATTTAAGGCAAAATGATGGGGAATCAATGAAGGAATTTTTTAAGATATTCCCCTTAAAAATCGGATAAGAATCGGCAAAGATATAGCTCTAGTTCCTTATACAAAAATCCTGAACTTTGGGAGGACTCTACCCACAAAAATAACTCACCGTAACCTTAATTTTGGTCTTAAAGCCCCTCATCTCCTGGCGCAGGACCTCCAGCAGAGCTTTAATTCCGTGCTTGGTCAGAGGATACATGTTGAGGACCTGCAGCTCGTCACCCGGCGGATTGATGATCGTCTCGCCCGTGAGGCTATTCAAAAGGACCACATGACCTGCCACCTCCCTCTGCTGCATAGAGCGAAAGGCGCGTCTGGTGCAGTGGACCGTTCCCATCAGATTCACATTGAGGGTCTGCTGCAGATGCTCCACGTCCAGCGTCAGCAGTTGGCCCGGAAAAAGGCAGCCAGCATTATTGACCAAAATATCGCATCCTCCAAACTGCTCCTCGATCCAATCAAAGGCGGCGGTTATCGAATCGAGGTCCCCGACATCGCAATGAATGGTGTGGAATCGGGCCTGCTGCTCCAACGGCAGCTGCTCCTTAATGGCCTCCATGCGATCCACTCTCCGGGCCAGACCCACCACCACCACCCCGGATTCGACCAGTTTCCGGGCAACGGCGGCTCCGATTCCAGAACTCGCTCCCGTAACGACAGCCACACGATCCTGCCAGCGATCCATTCTAGAAGATTATTCCTTTAGATTCTCTGATTCTTTGCAAAATGAAAAGCACAACTGAGTCGAGCTAGAACTTGGCCAAGACTTTATATATGGCCAAGAGCTAAAAGCCAACAGTCTGTCATGCAAATTAATTATTTAAACAAAAAATGAAAAAACAAACAAACACTGACCCGCCCAAGCGCGCAGTTCACACGTGACTTGAATAATTGAATGAATTTTGATGGATTTTGTAGCGCCGTTACCATCTATAGAGGTAATTGAGACGTTTCTTAACGGATCGCACAAATAATATATAATCGCTTCCGCATAATAAATCACATTTTTTATTAGTGCAAAAAAAATAGAGTTTATAAATAAATTTAATAAAGAATTGGCTATGATCTTGATAGCTTTTTAAATAATAGATTTCTTTATATTAAAGTTATTTTTGTATCTTTTATTATACAATTTCTTTCAGTGCCTTTAGCCCTTTTCCAGTTGCAGAAATTATTCAGTTCATAAGTGTACTTGGCCTCAAGAACCGGTGTGTCGTAATGCTTTATAAATTCAAGAAAAAACAAAAAAAAACACAACTTGAAAGTGCCAAGTGCGTGGGGTGTCCTTTATTGTCCTTCCAGCCTTTTGTCCTTTGCTTAGAAGGGCTCACCCATTGGCTTGATGGTCAGTTCGTGCAC
This sequence comes from Drosophila bipectinata, assembly GCF_030179905.1. Taxonomy (NCBI): domain Eukaryota; kingdom Metazoa; phylum Arthropoda; class Insecta; order Diptera; family Drosophilidae; genus Drosophila; species Drosophila bipectinata. The sequence goes on along the minus strand of NC_091734.1, from coordinate 5,295,820 downwards.
CTGAACATGCGGGGGCGTGGCCAGGGCATACATAATCGCATTTGCCACATCCTCGGCCTGCAACATGGGCAGTGTTTTGTAGGCCTGCGGCACCAATTCCGTGTCCACCAGCCCAGGACTGATGCTCTAAATAGGGTAGAGTATAGTTTATGATATTTAGAAATTATTAGTGAAGATTTTTTATATGGGTAAGAATTTTGGAAGAAAATCATAAAAACTAGAGGTCGTTAAAATAACTATTAAGCTTTGATAGTTGATTACTTTAAAGGCTTTAGTTTATGGTGGAAAATATTAAAAAGAAATTATTCCCTGTCCTTTTTTGTAAGGTAATAGAATAGCTATAAAAACTAGAATCAAAGATTGAATGTCTAATCTATCGAATACTTAGGGTATAAGCACATACTCACCGTAACCTTGACCTGCGTCTTAAAATCCCGCAACTCCTGCCGGAAGAGCTCCGTTAGGGCGGTGAGGGCGTGCTTGGTGGCAGGATACATGTTGAGCTCCTGCTGGCTCCCGGGAAGTGGATTGAAGAGATAATGACCCACAATGCTATTGATGAGCACCACATGCCCTGTAACCTGCCGCTCCCTCAACGATTCAAAGGCCCGCTGGGTGCACTGCACCACACCCATCACGTTCGTCTGCAGGACTTGCTGGACGATGTCCAGGGGCATGGTGAGCAGTTGTCCACCAGATAGCTTTCCGGCATTATTCACCAGGATATCCACACCGCCCAGCTGATCTTTGATCGAATCGAACACGGAATTGACGGCCACCACGTCTGTGACATCACACTGACGGAGGTGGAGACGTTGGCGTTGCTCCTCCTCGGGCAGATCCTGGCGCAGTTGCTCCAAACGATCGAGACGACGGGCAAGGGCCACCACCACCACGCCGGCGGCTACCAGCTTGCGGGAGAGCTCTGCTCCGATGCCGGAACTGGCTCCAGTGACGACGGCCACGCGATTCGTCCAACGTTCCATGGCAAAATGAAATCCCCAAGAGCTCTGGAAATGATCGAAAGGTAGCAGGTCTTAAACACTAGATGGGTTTAGTACAGGGAGAGAAAATGCTAGGGGGAAAGGGCTTAAATATTATTTTTAAGAAAGTTTCAGGGTCTTTTAAAAGCATACAAAAGAAGAGATATTTAAAAATTTTTAATATAAATCCCTAAAGTATCATTTATTTTGTCTCAGTGTTACTTTTCCCATCTGCACTCTATTTAATTACACAATCCCATAAACCACATATTGTGGGGATTTAATTACCAATAAGTAGTATTACTTGAAGACCACAAAGGTGATATTTGATATTTAAAACTCAGATGGTTGAGAGGTTTTCGTGGATAGTATATAACTATCTGTACTATGTACTATAAATCCAGATAAATATTTACTCTCTCTTATATAAGCCTATAATTTATTTGGCTTACTGGCAGGCAGGCAGGCCTGTGAAATATTTGAGCCATATTTGAGGCATTTGGCCTTTGGGCGGCATCAATCAATGTTTTTGGCCAAATGTGGAAACAAAACAAAAGGACTTGCAATCATAAATAAATTTTGCTACCTGATTGAATCTATGAATTGCCAAATTATATATAACTTGGGGTGGTCCTAGTTCATAATCTATATTCTATAAGAAAAAAGAAATATAATAAAAGGTCCCAAACAGGCTTCAAATTCTATTCCCCACTTGATCTTGAGTGTTACCCCTTTAACCTTTGATTTCTTAATTGAACCAAGTGCCACCTTAATAAAGATTTAACCCACATACCCTGACATATATATAAACATGTTGTATTTGGGTGCTTCGGGGCAATTTTTGTCGTAAGTTGTTTGCTTTTTCTTTCCCCTTGAATGGCTAAATCGAAGTTGTATGAAGAGAAGCCCGTAATGAAATATTGACGGGTCGTATTCGCAACTTTGTCGCAGCTGCAAGCTCAACCCAGCAAACAACAACAGCAACAACAACAACAATAATAAAAACAAAAACAAAAAATATAAAAAAAAGAAAGAAGTAGGAGAAAAAAAACTTAAGAAAAACAACAAGCCCAACAGCTGCACAAAAGTTTTTCCTTTGAAATATAAATAAAAATCAATTTGGACGCATTTTACAGCGACGAAACTCAAATATCGAAGATGGTTGAGGAATCAGGGGGCCAGGAGGGGTGACAGAGGGGGTTTTTGGTGGGTAGGAGGAGGTAAGGTGGGTCCTATAAGGGGGTGGTGCCATCCACCCACCTTGGCAAGCAAATGTCGGCAATAGTTAACAAATGCCGTTTAAAGGACAACCTGGAGAGAGAAGCTATGTACACAGCAAAAAAAAATTTGGTTTTTATATTAACTTTGAATAATTTTAATAAGTTTTAATATTAATATTTAGTATTTAAAAAATAATTTCAGCTTTAGTAATTTTTTTTAAGTTCTAAGATACTTAAAATTCAAGGATAAGTTTAAAAAACTAATTGTTTGGGCCACCTTTGTTTAACCTTTCTCTTCTATAATTTCTTTGCTAAAATAAAAATATTTTTTAGGTCATTGGTTAAGAAATATTTTCTAATTTTTCATAATTTTTTTCATAATTTTAAATCATATATTCAAAACCTATAAAGTGATTTACAAAAACCCTTCCTTAGTATCTATTTTTTTGGTGCAACGATTTTCGTCAAGGGATTTGAAGCTTCGAAGGGGTGCCAGCTCTCTCAGTTCCCATGCCTTAGTCCTGAATCCTGGCTGTAGGTGACTGGATGGTAGCTGCCTACCATCTAGTGCCTAGGTCCTGGGCACACGTGCTATTTGCTCACGTGTTTATGGAAATTGAGCAACGTATTTCGAGTGGAGCGTCAGCTCAAAGCGCCGTTTGTTTGCCGAGACGAGTCGAAAGAAAAATGCGCATGAAAATTCCACTGATTACGTATTTGCCAAGGAGTAGGCAAGGACTAGGCACCATCACCATCACCACCACCAGGAGGAGCACAAGCAGGAGCAGGAGCTTGGAAAAAGGACCGAAAAAGACCCAAAGACAGGAGCAAACAAGGCAAAGTGGGTGCCGCAAACTTTTCGGCAAACAAGGATCTATTAGTCGCATTAGACTCGCCAGGATGCGCTGTGCCCTTGCCACTCCGCCCCCCCTGGATTTCCGTTTTGCACCCCCCCTGGAAGTCCCTATCGTGGGCCCCTATCCCTTCGAGTCCTTAGAGTCCCTGGTATCCTGCAAATGCATTTGCGCCAGTGGTCAGATGTCAATGCATATGCACATGCAAATTGGAAAAAGGATAAAGGAAAACTGCTAAAAGGGAGAAAACTGTTAAAGGATACAGGGCAAATCAGAAAGTGAGGAAAAGCATAGAGAAAATCAAAGGACATAAAAATAAGAGAGAGTTTCGTAGAGACTAGACCAGAATGTTTAAAAAGTTTAAGATTTTTGTTTAAAAAGGAAAAGGGCAATGGTTTTTAGTTGGTTATGGAAAATATTTAAAAAAAAAATTAAGCAAAGTTAAAATATATGTTAAGGTTAAAATAGACTAGTTTTTATATATTTCTAGTATACATTTTTTTAAGAAATTAATTAAAAGAAGGTAACAAAAGCAGTAGAGCTTCATAAACCTACGATAACCTCGAACTCCTCGATTTTTAAATGCTTTTAAATAAAAATGGAATGAAAAACCTCTAAATTTTAGTCTAAACTGAAAAGAAAATCACAAATCTTTTAAAGTATCCTTAGAATGCAATTTTTAGCTTACAAAATCTCAAAGGACTCTTTATTTTCTCTACAAATTGTATTTAAAACTCTGCTATTTGGCTTAAATTATATACTCCTTGTTGTTGCATAAAAAAAAACAGCTGCTACTGCTGGTGATGTTGTTCTGTATCCTTGATCCTTGAAAGTCCTGCAGCACTTGGAGGTCCTGGCATTCTTGTGGAAGTTGTGGCAGTGGCTGCCGCCGTGCCTTTGGCCATAATTCAAATTTGCAGTTTTCTATGCTAATTCGTAGTGATATCGTCGAACAGGAAGGACCTTCAAGGACCTGTGCCTGTGCATGGGTGTGTGTGGTGTATGGTGGAAATTTATGCAGCCCTGGTTGGATGTCTGGAGCGGCTAGATGGCTGTTTGAATGGGCACATATGTGTGGATATGAACGTATACGTGTATATACGGGACAAAAAGGAAAAGGGTTATTCAAAATTCAAATTTGGAAAACTGAAATACGAAACGAAATACAGGATGCACAGGATACTGGGCCACACTGGATACTGGGATACTGAGGGTTAGAGGCATTCACAGAAGGCGACAAGTGAAATGTGGAGGAACAACGCGACATTTTGGCCATTTGCATTTGGCCTTAGCTTTTTAGCCAGAAGCCCTTCGGCCCCAGCTGTTTTCATTATGCCAATTTGTCTTGGACTGAGGGCTGAGGACTAAGGACTGAGGACTACGGACCTGGGATCAGGTCCTTTTCGCTCCTTTTCGTCCTTGCATAATTATGTAAGCAGCTGGCAACTGGCAGCCGGCAGCAGTCGTCGACATCCTTACGGATTCAGGCCATTCGGGATGTTTGGATGGTTTATGCGTTGGCGTCCCATTTGGATTTTATGGCCAAATAGCAGGTGTTTCGGCCAACACTTTGCCAGCCAACTCGACCAGAAACCCGGAACATCTGAGCCACTTTGCCATTTTGTGTGTGTTATGGCCGTCTATAAACTGGCCAGAAAACAAAATAACATAACCACAACTCCCCAAAGGAACTTGCAACAATGTCACTGCAACACACAAAGTGGCAGAATTCTTAAAAAAAAAAAACTATCAAAAATGATTGATTTGATTTTAATGTTTATTGAAATTTTATTTTTCATTCAGTAATTAGTTGTAGGCATTGGCTTTCGGCCAACGGATATCCTGGTATCCTTTTCAGTTTAGTTTCAGTTTCGCTTTATGATGGCTGCTTCCGTTCGCCTTTCGCTGGCTAGGATCCAAGGATAATGCCACACAAAAATTTCTCTTAATTTATTGCAAAAAAAAAAAATATGGTAAGCTAGCTTTTAATTTAAGCTTCTTAATTCTTGAAAAAGGGAAACTGTCTGTCAATTGTTGCCAATATTATTCAATAACATGGCCAGAGGGTGTTGGCCATGGCCAAAAAAAAGTAAGAGGGAGTAAGAAACCAGATGTCAGAATCTCATATTCGTAAACAAGTTGATTTCAATTCGGCAGCTTGTGTCATTTATTTAGCTCATTTATTGATTCATATTTGTGGCAGCCGCACTGTGTGGCAGGAGACACGTGTTTGCCGCCAGTATCTGCCACATACTCGTTGCTAGCAAGGATATAACAAAGGACCCAAGACGTGCAGGACCAATGCTCAAGTGGCCAGAGAACAGCAGGCAAAGAAAGGATATTGGTTATAGTTTTTAAACATTTTTAGGTTTTCAAAGATCTTACTTTAAAATATAATTTTTATGATTAAATAAGCTCTAATTTTAGGCTCTTTTTTGTATTAATTTTTTAAGAAATCTCCAATTTCTTTCAGTGCTTGGAAGAAACTGCCAGATGGCGGACACAATTTGGCGGCCAGATCTTGCAGGCATCAATTTGCTGACAGGATATTTTCATCACGTGTCCGAGCGGATTGAGGATTGGCGGCATTGGAGGCATCAGGAAGCAAACTCATTAGGCCAAAAACAGGTGCCACACACAAAAAAAGAGAGTCCTGCCCGAAAAAAAGGCCAACAAAAATAAATATATGAGAAGAGGAAAAATTAGAAAAGGACTACAGAGGTCTGTAAGGTTGGATAGGAAGGATAACAAGGAGGAGGAAGAGGATGAGGGCCAGGAAAGTTAAGGCGTTGCACGATTTGAATGGCTGAGGAAAAGAATCAGATTTATTTGACTGCCTGAGCTCTGTGGCTTACACTCCGGCCACTCAAAAGCCAGTCACGTCAGCTGCTGCTCCTTGCTCTACTATATACTTCCTCCCCCAGGACATTCAGATACAAAATACCCCCCCACCAAAAAAAAAAAACCCAACCAAAGAGCTAAGTGGCAAAACACAAAACACAGCGCAAAAGTTGAACATAATATTTTATGAGGACTTCATGGCCAAATCTCCGCTCTGCACATGTGTGCCCTGTGTGTCCTGATTGCAGCAGTCCTGGCTCACAGCTCTCGGCTCCCGGTTCCAGGATTCAAGATTCAGGACTCTAGATGCGGAATACTGGTTTCTATATCTCAGACCCTGGCTAATGATAAATGGCCTGAAATGGCGCGGGTAGCAGGGGTTAAAGCGGGGGGTATGTGTATCAAATTATGGCCAAGTTGTAATAAAATGTTGCAAAAAGACATCCTGCAACTGCAACTGTAGCGGCAATGGCAACGGCAACGGCAGTGGCAACTCTTCGTGATAAATGAAGCCAAGGGCAAGCCCACATTGGGTCACCGAGTTGTGCCAAAAACCTTCTGGCCCCATGCCACATGTGGCAAGTGGCAACTTGTCTTGCAAGTTTTTAGCAAAAAAAAAAAGTATTGACTTTAAATTTTAAACTGTAGTTAGATAAGACTTGATGTTTTAGATTTATTTAAAAGGATAAGCCTTTATTTTTTATTTAAAATTATTGTCTTTAAGGAATTTATCAAAAAAAAATTATAAAAATATGAATTTTTACTCAGAATTAAATATTTCATAAGAAATTGTTTGATTTTCACTTGAATTTAAATAGATTTAAGGGGAAAAGTATATATAAGGTTCTTTATAAAGACAAAACATTATAGAAGAAGATATATAAAGTTGTGTTTTTAAAGAAACAACTTTTAAAACGTTTTTTAAAATGTATTCTATGAAATAGGGAGGAAAAGTTATTCTAATTTAAATAGGAAAAATTTTAAAAATACAATCCTAAGTAGATAAGAACTTGCTTAAAATAAAAAGAAGCCTTAGAAGACCAAGAACTAAAGACCTTTAAAGAGAACCAAGTGCCAGGTATCGCTCTACGAACCAAGAAGCCTTTTCTATTTTCTAAAGCCTCTATGTAATTGAAAAAGTTGCCCAAAAATAAAGCCAAAAATATAGAAAAAATATCAAACTTTTTTATATTAAACCCCATAACTCAACAATAAAAAACACCTTCAATTAATATTTGTCATTTCAATATTTATTTTCTCATTTGACTAGGTAATGTTTCCATCGTAATGCGTTTTTTTGTTTTTTTTTTTGGTTTGGTTTGTTCGGTTCATAATAATTCATTATATTGTATTTAGTTGATCGGATAATACCATTTTAGCTTGCGCCGCATATTTTGTATAATAGCGACAGCCCCTTCCGCAGGCTATATACAACCTCGATCCGAAACCAGATCGATCCAGAAGGTATATACCTGTCGGCAGGGGCCTTGTCGACTTGTGTGTGTATAATTATTATATATTTATATATATATATATAACATGTGAGAGTGTTTTTGTTCTGTTGCTGGGGGTTTTATCTGTTTCCGGTTTTTTTTCTTGTTTTTTGTTTATTGTACATAGAATACATAATATGTTGTAGACGATATATAATAGTTATGTAGAATTAAACATAGGTAAATAATGTAACATACAATATAATATATATATATATAATATATGATGAAGGGCTTCTTAGGGATACAATATAGTACATAATTTACTATTATCATTAAATCGTGATTCCATCTAGAGTTCGTATATATCTGAATGATCGGAATGGATTTTGAATGGGCCTTTTTTTGAATACTTGAATTTATGTATATATTTTTGTATATTTTATAGGAAATCGAACAGAGGCAAGCTTGAGGGGGGGAGGGGGAGATCATAGAATATATTCATTTAACACTCAATTAACAAATCTATTTATGCAATTCTTGTCTAGTAAACTCAATCAATCAATCAATTAATCAATCAATCAATCAATACATCTGGCATATAGTTATGAAATATTTTTTCTTTAGTTTTTATTTTTATTTTTTAGTTTTTAGCTTTTAGTTTTTTGTTTCTTTAGTTTCTTGCTTCAACAAAGTATGATTCTTCTATATGGATTTGGTTTTTAGTTTATGTTTTTTTTTTGTCTTAATTTTTGTTTTCGTTTACCATAGATTGAATATAATTTAATTTGATTCACAACAATAACATTTGAATATGCATTTCCGTTTCCGTTTTTCGATTTCGTTTCCGGTTTCATGAACGTTTGTTTTTCCTTTTTTTTTCTGGTAGTTTTTTTTTCTTTTTCTAAAGTTATCATTAAATCAATGGTATACGTAAAGCTTACAGTGTATCTGATGGATAGCATAGTTTTTTCTGAAATTCCAGTTTGTTTTTTTCTTCAAGTGTATTAGTAAGTATTTATTTATTTTTTTATTTTTTTCTTGCAGTGTATGTGCGTTGCCCTCCAGTTGAGCTTCTTGAAGGGGGAAAGGATTTAAGATATTACTTGATTTTGTTTTTTTGGGAGAGGGGGAGGGGGAAACGGCAGCACTCGATGAAATTGCTTTTTATTGCTTACATCAGACTACATCAGATTACATCATAATACATCAGAGTATATATATGTTTGTGTTTATGTATATGTATGGGTTTTCACTTTACGTACGATTCTGAGTTCTGAAATCTGAGTCTGATTGTGGGTCTGATATTGATTAACATTAACGTGATTTTATGGCTACAAGTAACGCAGTTTCGTGGTTTCTCTTTTTCTTCTTTCTTCTCTCAAAGCACTTCCGGTGGCGTGTCATGATCCTTGCTGCCCACGGCATCCTTTTATGTATCTTCTTTTTTGGCTTTTTACACTGTCCTCCCGCTGTTTCTGTTTCTGGTGCTCTTCCTCCGCCATCTAGTCCAGCTCCGTCTTCTTTTTGATCCTTCGAGACAGATTCTTCGAGCTGGATCCTTGCTCCTGCTGCCCTTAACTTTATTGTCAACTAATCTTTACCTAACTCTCTCTCTCATTTTTGCAAAAAAACGATGAACACGCTGCACAAGCTATTCGAAGTAGGAGTTCTTTCTTTCTCTAGTGGGGAAGAGGGGCTAAAGGCTAGAGGGGATAAATCGCATCAGACGCACATGAAAATATATATATATGTTTATATTATTTAGGGACCCAGACATATCTATATAGTTTTGTATTTTTTTTTCATTTTGTATATATATATATATAACAAGAACGATTGGGTAAACCATGCAGGGAGGAATATCTACAGAAAGCCCAGTTCCTGGTACAGGATTAGCCAGCCTAGTTGGTGTCCGTGTCCGAATCGCTGGGTGGGACGGGAGATGCCGTCGGCTTGGCGGCCGAGGTGGTCGTCTCCTCCCGGATGGGCCGGGTTGCCGCCAGATACGCGTTCGTGGACTCGCCGTGCGTGGTCTCGATGCCAACCCTGGAAGAGGGGAAAGGATATTTTGGAAATAAAACTATAGAGATACCCGGTACTTTATAGAATCACTACTCACTTGTACTCGTGTCGTGCCAAATAGCGGACATACTTCTCGGGCGGCTCATCGGCGTCCGAATCCTGGACACTCACGGAGCGCACGGTGGTATGCGAGACCTGCGTGGCGGGCATCGTAAATTCCACGAATGCGTACGGCGCCAGTTCGCTGGGTATCTGATCGTAGGAGGTGAGGGCCATCCGGCAGACCAGCTGGTGAGTGGTATAGGCTCCTACGCGAAGGACAAACCCAAGTTATCCTAAAGGATGCACGGAAATGACTAATGATACTCACCCTGACCCTCCTTGGGCAGTCGAGGACACCGCCAGACAATGGCGCGATGATGATGCTCGTACTTGGCCTGTCCCGATGTCACTTCAATCAAGGACTCCTGCAGGGTGTCCACTGCACCCAGTATCCTTTCAATGCCCTTGATCTTGCCCGTTCGCCGATGGGCAGACTTCACCGAACCATATCTGGATAATAATTTCAAAATAATTACAAAAGAACTTTTGAGGATTAAGGACATGACCCACCTGAAGTGTTTCTCCACACGGAACAGATAGATCCAGCACTCGGGTATTGGGAAGCGCACCGACACATCCTCGCAGGGTATCTGGCCCAGCTTGCGGGAGGTGAAGCCCGGCACCAGGATATCGGCACGGAGCTCCACCTTGTTCCCGGTAACGCACCAGGTGGCCTTCAGCTGGAGCGGAAGTTCGCGATTCTTGGGCGGACGCACGCGGAAGCGCAGCAATTCAATGTAGTTGGCATCAGGCGGTTGGAATCTGGAGAGGATTGGACAGGATTGAGGGACTCTATCGAGGAAAAGTAAAGAACAAAGTACTCACTTGATGGTACGCGTTCGCTCGTATTCCTGCTGATTGACGACGCTGTGGAACTCGACAGCCTCCAGGCGGATCCACTCCTCGGTGGCCACCGGAATGATGTCGTGGCGGCCCACCACCTCCTTGCCCTGGCGCCACATATCGTTGACGCCCAGCTCGATGGTCGGCATGCCGGTGAGGAAGGCCAGGAAGAAGAGACGCACTCGAGCGATCTGCTTGAGGATCTTGCCCTCACTGTCCTGCTCCACGGTGATCTCATCCACGGCCGTCACCTGGACCTCCTCCATCTTGTAGGTGAGCGCCCGTTCCCTCAGAGCTGGCAGCTTGAAGAGCGCCTCTTCGATACAGACGGAGAACTGTTTCATGTCCTCGTAGTTCATGGAGCCGATCTTGAAGAGCTGTGACGACTGCGGAGCATGCTCCACGGGCAGGCCGAGTTTCTTGAGATCGCTGCCGAACTCCTTGACGCCCTCGTAGTCGCCGGCGATGGCGTATTGTGCGAACTTGGTCAGCTTGTTGGTGATCCTCTCGGCCTTGGTCACCTGGCCGGGCCGGACGCCGGGTCGCTCCTTGTAGAATATGTACTGCAGCTTCATCGTGAAGATCTTGCCGAACTGGTCGTACTGCTGGGCACCGATCTCCGACACCGAGTAGGACGGCTGGAGGGGCAGCTCCTGGAAGGGCTGCTTGTCGCCGGCCTGGTTGAGCAACTGCACCACCGGCACATCGTTCTGCACCACCAGGCGGACGAAGATCTTCTTCCAGAACCGCTGGCCGGTGATCTTCTTCTTGTTCGGCTGTCGCAGCTGCATCTCCCACCCGGGGCCGACGTAGTGCAGCCTGGGGAACTCCTCCAGCGGCTGCGAAACATCCTCGTCGTAAAGCGGGGTTTGTGGTGTGTCCTGGGAGTCGGTTCGCTTCATGGGAGTCTCGCCTGCTGGCGGTGGTGCTGGCGCCGGGAATCCACTAACATCCTCGAACGGATTCACGGTGGCCGGCGGGGATGTGGTGGCCTGATTGGAGATCCTGGCGGGGGGTGGTGGCGGTGCCAGTTGCGGGGCCACGCCGCCAATGCCCTCTCCCTTGGGCCGGATGACCACGCTGAACTCCTTGTCCACGGACTCCACGGAATCGGCGCGAGCAGGAGCCTGCATCGAATAGAAGTCGTCGTCCTCGTTGCCAAAGCCATCGTCCGCCGAGTTGGCATCCCCGAAGGCATTGGCCGAGATCGTGGCCGAGCCGAAGGCACTGTCGCCCCAGGCTGCAAAGAAGGGAGCTTTAGGATTACAATTCTTCAAGGACATACTCCTTGACTTACCATCACCGCCCGTGGGCGTTATAGCCCCGGATCCTCCGAATCCATCCAGTATGCTGATGTTGTCCTTCTTCACGGAATCGAACTTGGCCGAAAAGGCATCGAACTCGTCCGGTTCGGCGGCGAAAATGTTGGTCACATAGCTGGGCGCCACTGTGGGCTCCACCACCGGTTCCGGTTCTGCTTCCGCCTCCGGCTCCACATCGTCCACCGCAAAGATGTTGCCCACCACCACCGGCACAGGTGCAAAGCTGGGCTCGTCCTCCTCCTCGGGACTGGCGAAGGGATTGGCGGAAAGCTGGCCACTCGCCACGGGCGGGAAATCGAGTCCGGTATCCATTTGCTCCGGTTCTGGCTCTGGCTCCAGTTGAGGTTCCGGTTCCGGTTCGATTACTGGCTCGACCTCCGCAACTGATTCGATTTCCGGCGCTGCCTCCGTCGGCGGAGTCTCCGGCTTCGTTTCACTTGGTTCCGGATCCGGTTGACGCACCACCTCCGGCTCCTCGTCCTCGTCATCGGACCTGGGCAGATCCTCCACCGTGGTGATCTCGATGTCCGGCGTGGGCGCTCTCTGCCGGTTGCTGGCATCCGGCGGAGCCGTCATGTGATTCGATTGGCGATCCTTCACGGTGGCCGCCTGGGGCTGGGAGGTGATGTCGTGGGTGCTCTCGTCCGGTCGGGTGAGCAGGGAGCTGAAGATGGGCTCCTCTCTGGCCTGTTCCGGCTCGGCCTCCGCATCCGTTTCGGACTCCAGCTTCTCTGGCGGCGTCACCGGCAGGTCATCGTTCAGCAGATCCGGTTTCGGGGCCACCGCCGGCTGGGGCTGCGGCTGCTCGAACAGACTGAGGATGTCCTCTTTGGTCTTGGGCGGTGGCGGCTTTGCTGGCTTGCTGGAGGTGCTGAACATGTCCAGCAGGTCATCGGCATCCGCCGCAGCGGGGGCTGGAGCGGGAGGATTGGCGGGCACTGCCCCCGGTGGCGGAGGACGCTGGGGTGGCATGTGGCCGGCCGGAGGAGTGGGACGTGGCGGAGCTGGGCGTGGCGGTGGCGGGCGGGGCGGTTGCTTGGCCGGCGAGGCGGGCATGGGTGTGGCACCCTGCAAGCTGGGCACCGCCGTCGGCACCGCAAACGGATTATCCAAGGGATTGGGTGGCGGAGCTGCCGCACCTGCAACTCCACTGATCAAGTCCACCTCCTGGATGTGGGCACTGGAGCCGCTGTCCACCGAAACGTCCAGCAGATCCGCCAGCCCCGAGTCGGGTGTGGGACTGGGCGAGTGCAGGTCCCGCATGGAGACGGGACTGGGCGATCGGGTGGCCGGTATCCTGCCCAGCAGCTCTGAGCTGGTCTCCTCCAGTTGGCTGGACACGGTGCTAATCAAATCCTGGGTACTTTGTGGCGGTGCCTGGGGGCGTGGCGGCGGCGGGTGGGGATGTGGATGTGGCTGCTGTGGCTGGGACTTCTTGCCTTCGCCGTCCTCCTCCTCGGCGCCGGACTTCAAGCTGAGAGCATCGTCCTCCGCCTCAATGGTGGTTCCGAAGAAACTCATCGCCGGATCCAGATCATTGATGGGAGCAGCATCTGGTTCCACTTCCGCTTCCGGTTCGAGATCATCGCCGCCAAAGGCAAAGGGATTCGAGGCTCCAGCTCCTGGAAACGATTTAAGATTTATTTTTAAGACTTTAAATATTTAATAAAAATATTAATGACTCACCTGCTCCGAAAGGATTATCTGACGCCTCCTCCGGCTCTGATTGAATCAGGAAGGGATTGGCGGCCATGTCGCCGCCATCCAAATCGTCGTCCATTAAGAAAGGATTCGCCATGATTTTAGTTTTTTTTTTTTAACTGTCTGGTTTCTTGTTTTTAAGATTTAGTTTTTAAGTTTTTTGGAATAAACTTTAACGCTCGATGAGTTCACTTTCGAGGAGTTTGATTTCCGTTTCCCCTGGTCCTAGATTCTCCGCAATGGAGGTGTCAAACGGATCGATTTCCGGAGCGGGCAGTGCCGGCTTGCCGTCGTGGGTCGATGGCGTCAGTACCTTGTCGCCCAATCCCAGCTCCTGGGCGTCGCTCAGCACGTCAAGGACGTCGGTGACCGTGGTCTTCGTCTCCGGCAGCAGTTCGTTCTCCAGCAGCTTCAGTTCCGTCTCTCCGGGCCGGAGATTGGCGGCAATCGATGTATCGAACGGATCGATATCCTCCTCGGAATCGCCGGCACCTCCGCCGGCTGAGTTGGTTAGCTTCTTGCGCTCCTGGGCTGGGGTCAGGACCTTAATATCAATGTTCTCCTCGACGGCCAGAAGTACCTCCGCCGGCACTGGAGTGGGCGGGGCTCGGGGATCGAAATCCGGATCGGAGAGACTGTGCCGCAGTGTAGAGGACTCCTTGATGAGATCGTTTTCAATGTGCTTCAGTTCGATGTCGCTGAGCTTGGCCTCCGGCACGTACGATGTGTCGAAAGGATCGACGTCCTCGGGATCCTTCTCTTCGATCGACTTACTCACAGGGGCGTAGTACGGAGTTAGTGGCTTCTTATTGGCACCGACCTCATTACCCGCACCCAGTAGATCCGGAGCAGGGACCAGGAATCCCACACTCTTGGCCTGGATGTTCAGGCTAAGCGATGACTTCCGGCGAGCGGCGTCGAATTCCGGTTCCGGCTGGATTTGGTCAACCTTCACCTTGGCTGGCTCAACAACGGGCGGAGGATCGTCCTGGTCGGCCCGGGGATCGAAATCCGGATCGCTGAGCGAGTGCTTCAGGCCACCGCCGGACTCGTTCAACAGTTCCCGCTCCAGGAATCGCAGTTCCGTGGCCTTGGGCTGCACCAAAGCCGATACCGCCGATGTATCAAATGGATCAAAGTCCTCCGGCTCCTGGTCGACGCTCAAAGTGGGCGCCAAGGGGGCTGGCACTACCTGGCTGAGATCAGTGGCGCTGCCGGCCAGAAGATCTCTTGCAGGCGCCGCTAGCGATGCTCCGGCGCCGAAGGATGCGTCCTCGTCGGCCCGGGGATCAAAGTCGTCGTCCTCCTCGAGTACGGTGGTCTTCTTGATCACCTGCTCGGCGTAGTTGGTGTTGAAGGGATCGTCGTCGGGATTCTCCTCCTCGTCGTCCGAGACGTAGATGGCACCTGGTACAATATGAGGTCCTGTGGCAGGACGAACTGGTGGTGGCGGACGCTTGGGTTTTCCTAAAAGAGAGAGTTAACGATTTCCAGGATACAGACATACTTTTCCCTTTAACTCACCTGTTTCCGGTTCCGGTTCTGGCTCGAATTCCGCCCAACTGGCTTCGGCAAAGGCTTCTGTGGGCAACTCCGCCGGCGGCAGGATCACCTGACTAACGATGGTAACCTCCTCCTTTTTGGTCAGAGATTCGGCAGCTAATTCAGCAAACTCGTCGTCCTCCTCGTCCTTGAGGGCATCGAATTCTGAGAGATCGGG
Source organism: Drosophila bipectinata (assembly GCF_030179905.1). Classification (NCBI taxonomy): domain Eukaryota; kingdom Metazoa; phylum Arthropoda; class Insecta; order Diptera; family Drosophilidae; genus Drosophila; species Drosophila bipectinata. The sequence goes on along the minus strand of NC_091734.1, from coordinate 5,280,776 downwards.
TATGGGTCCTAGTCCCAGCTCCTCCTCCTCACCCTGCTCACCCGCTTCGTCCTGCTCCTTGGGCTTGAGGAGATGCAAGTGCAGGGAGACACTGAGATCGATGGGCGCCGCCGATTCCGGCAATTCCTCGTCAAGATCGTCGAGGAGATTGTGCTGTGGCTCGGCAACTAGTAGATCCGCCTCGGGATCGGCTACCTCGACGCTCTCGCTGAGCAGAAGATTCTGGATACCCTTGCGGAGTTTTCGCTTCGGATTGGCTAAGGCGACGGCGTGGTCACGGTCGACACGACCGGATAGAACCTCTACGGCCGCACCAAGGCTGACTAGCTTCTTGTTGCCCTTGGACCGGTCGGCGCCGACAATTACCTTCTCGGCGTAGGCGGTATCGAAGGGATCCGGCCCGTCGTCCGGCTGGAGGATGGGCGAGTCCGGTACTACGGCTAGCTGGAGTTCACCACTGGTTATCGCCTCGATGTAATCGGTGGCGAAGATGTCATCGACCTCGTCGTCGTCACCGGCGTCGTCCTCGGACTCGGATAGCTGGACAACCGCTTCGGCTAGCTTGTCGCGCTGCGCCTCGATCTGGGCCAGACGCTGTCGTTCCTGCTCGAGACGCTCAGCCTCGCGGCGCGCTGCCTCCTCCTCCTCCTGTTTCTTCTTCTCGGCGGCGGAGGGTAGACGCTGATAGAAGGACTCCTTCTTAATCCGATCTAACTCGTCCTGGGTCTTATGAAGGATGCTATCGACACCGGACGTAAGGGCCTTAAACTTGGCCCATTCCTCGTCGTTGGCACCGGAATTATCCGCTTGATCGCCGGTGGCTTGTTCAGGTCCTCCTGCTCCTGTTCCTGTTGCGGAACCGGAACCGGAACCGGATGTCGATGCTACAGGCTGATGCTGATGCTGGTGCTGATGTCGATGCTGTGCTGCTGTACCGGATGTGGAACAATCAACGTCTGATGCCGCACCGTCGGATTCGCCGGCGTCCGATTTGATGGCCGCCGCCTCCTGTTTGGCCTTGAGATCGCGCTTGTACTGCTCGAGCTCCTCCTCGGTGAAGAGCTCCTGATCCTTTTTCGACTTCTTCTTTTTCTTTTTTAGACCCTTTGGTAGCTTAAGCATTATCTAATTGCGGAGACATCGAGATCGGTCTGCAAATATGTAGGTTTTTTTTACGTAAATCTTACTCACTGGGAGTCGCACTTTTCTGCCATCTACGTAGGATTTTTATTTGGTTTTTTTTTTTTGGTATTTTTTTCTATCTGGATATCGGGGATTATATATGGTATATCTATAGGTTGGATGGTACTTGTTATTTTTGGTGGAGCGGAGGTAGGATTATGTAAGAAACGAAAACGAAATCAAAACCGGCTCTATATATATTATAAAAATCACATACAAATATCTCTATAAGAAATCAAGGGTTATTTTTTAAGGCTATTTTTTAAGATGGTTCTTAATTGATTCTTAAACTATAAACTCACTTTTCCTCTTGCTTATTATTTATTTTATTAAATTATCTATTTATGTGGCGAATTTATAAAATTTATATTTCAGTTTTTTTGGGTTTTTTTTAGCGAAAATCCTAATGAAAAATTGCATGAGAGTGAAGAAAAAAGAAAGTACACACATACATATATCATGACGCTGTCTCGCTTCCACTCAATTGTGTACCTATACATAAACTTTTACCAAAAGCTTTTTCCACTCGCTCTCACTCTGTCGCGCTTACGGCTCTGGCCTAAAGCTCTGTGTCTGTTGGGGGGAAAAGGGCGGAAAAGTGTGCGCCTGCCCCAAGAAGTAGGCAACGATATATTTATTCTTTTCAAGATAACTTTTATTTACATTTTCATGAAATTTATGCATTTTTTATCTCTGATCTTGTTTATTAAAAGGGTGGACTTTATTTTAAAAAAATATGTGAATATTATGGCTTATATGGAATATATATAACTGTTCTTTTTTTAAATAAATAGGCTATTGAAAGCTCTTCTAAGCCTTAATAACCTAGAGCCCACCCTCTCTCAAATATATATAAACTTGGCTAAAAGCCAAAGTAAAAGTTATTTGATCTTGATATTGAACACGTTCTTTAAGTTTTTTTTTTTTCCATTCTTGAAGGACGAAATAGGTACATTCTACTCTTGATAGATAATACGCCTCCCTCCCCCACCACCCCTTTTTGACAAAATAAGGGCCAGTAGTACCTTTGATTCTTCCTCTTCTTCTTAGCTTCTTTTCCTTTTAAGCGTTTCTTTTGTTGTTTTTGTTGTTGTTGCTTTTTGAGAGGACGGTGTGGGGTGGGGGGGCGAAAAATCGATGATTCAGAGACACACTTTTTGGCCAAAGAGCAAGCGAGATAGAGTTAGATTCGCAAGAAGAAGAAAGCACCCACGCACACTCACTCACTCACACACACAGAGACACTCATACACTCATACACATGCACTTAAGCCAAGTTAATATGTATGTATGGATACAGAGGCCACGAGTTTTCCGATTATTTTCATACATATACATATATATATATATATTTTTTAATAATTTTCAATTAGAATCTTTATTATTTCACTTGCACTTGAACACTAAAAAATAACTGTAAATGTCCTAGGGTTTTTCGCGATTTCCTTATTTTACCGTTAGTCATGGAAATTATGCAACTTACGTCTCACTCTTGCGCACTTTTATCTCGAAAGAGAACCTCAACTCGACATGGCCAGCAAATAAAAAAAAGGTAACCGTTTCACTCGGTTTTTCGTTTAGTTGCCACTTTTCTTTTAGTGGGGAGGAGGGGATAAAACGTAGAAAAAAAATTGTAATTAATATATAACTGTAAGTTTAATAATTCTAATTGTTATTTTCGGGTTTTTCTTTCTTTTTTTTTTGGGAAGATTTTTGGCGTTCGCTTCGTAATTCTCGTATTATATGTCGGTTTACCTCTGATTTGAACTATCGGGAAATCTAGCACAGAATGAATAAAATGTCACGAAATTCCATAGGAAGTGCTTTTTGCTAGCAGCGACGCCGACCGCGACCGAGCGGTTATCCTTCAAAAGCTTAATGCATAAAGCTCGAGCGAAAGCACGTTTCCTCATAGCCTCTCGCCCAGCTGACGCACGCCTATCGCCATCCTGTTCTTCCTGCGGGATATTTATAGCTCCAAAAAGCTTTGGCTCCCCCGCCAGCTAAATAACGGAAGTTCTGGGTGGGTGGTTGGGAGGGGGGGGGGGTGGTACTGTAGCGAAAGTGAGAGAGTGCACGAGATGGGCGAGAGAGAGGGAGAGCGAGGCCGAATCGATGCCCGCTGGCACAAAAACAATGCTCGCTGTCATCTACGTCACGGCGGCATTTGACACTTGACATTTGGAATGCTTTTTGGCAGCGCAAGCTCCATCTGCGCATGTCCAGGGACTCGCATTCAGCCCTGGATGCCGTTACTCGTCACTCGCTGGCACTGCGAATTCAAAAGCACAAGGTTCCAAAGTGACAGTTTAATGCCGATTGACACGAGCAACAAATCGTCAAGGCTATTCCGCTAGAAAAAGGATACAAAAAGAATAAGATACAGACCATATAGGCCATATAGGATAAACACATAAGGATTTTATCAAGGACTTAGAATAACTAACGTCAGATTGAAAAAAAATACTTTTTTTCTTGATGTAATGTTAATACATACAAAAACATCCCACAAAAGTTTGGAAAAAAATCTTTAAAATATTTATTCTCCAGATTTTAATGCAGATTAGTGCAGAATCGATCTACAAATCGTTTAAGGTAATCCTTTTTAGAATCGGATAAGAGATGGTAAAGATATAGGCTCCGGCAGGGGCACTAAGTGGAAATCCGGGATTTTGCAGGGGTCTCCCCACAAAAATGGGAAAAAAATCGACAAAATATTTCGTCTCCAGATGTTGATGCAATTTGATGCAGAATCGATCCAAAAATAGTTTAAGGTATTCCCCTTGAGAATCAGATAAGAATTGGCAAATATATGGCCATTGGCAGGGGCCGTAGGTGGAAATCCGGGATTTTGCAGGGGTTACTCGCAGGGATTTTGCAGGGGTTACTCGTAATATTTCCCCACAAAAATGGGAAAAAAATCCAAAAAATATTTCGTCTCCAGATTTTGATGCAATTTGATGCAGAATTGATCCACAAATCGTTTAAGGTATTCCTTTTAAGAATCGGATAAGAATTGGCAGAGATATAGCCTCTGGCAGGGGCTCTAAATGGAAATCCGGGATTTTGCAGGGGTCTCCCCACAAAAATGGGAAAAAAATCGAAATAATTTTTCGTCTCCAGATTTTGATGCAATTTGATGCAGAATTGGTCCACAAATCGTTTCAGGTATTCCTCTTGAGAATCGGGTAAGAATTGGCAGAGATATGGCCTCTGGCATGGGCCCTAGGTGGAAATCCCCGATTTTGCAAGGGTCTCCCCATAAAAATGGGAAAAAAATCCAAAAAATATTTCGTCTCCAGATTTTGATGCAGATTAGTGCAGAATCACTCCACAAATCGTTTAAGGTATTCCTCTTGAGAATCGGATAAGAATTGGCAGAGATATAGCCTCTGCCAGGGCCCTATGTGGAAATCCGGGATTTTGCAGGGGTCTCCCCACATTTTTGCAGGGGGGATTTTGCAGGGGTCTCCCCACAAAAAATGGAGAAAAATCCAAAAAATATTTCGTCTCCAGATTTTGATGCAGATTAGTGCAGAATCACTCCACAAATCGTTTAAGGTTATCCTCTTGAGAATCGGATAAGAATTGGTAAAGATATGGCCTCTGGCAGGGGGCCTAGGTGGAAATCCGGGATTTTGCCGAGGGCTCCCCACAAAAATGGGAAAAAAATCTAAAACATATTTCGTCTCCAGATTTTGATGCAATTTGATGCAGAATCGATCCACAAATCGTTTAAGGTATTCCTCTTAAGAATCGGATAAGAATTGGTAAAGATATAGCCTCCGACAGGGGCCGTAGGTGGAAATCCGGGATTTTGCAGGGGTCTCCACAAAAATGGGAAAAAATCGAAATAATTTTTCGTCTCCAGATTTTGATGCAATTTGATGCAGAATTGGTCCACAAATCGTTTCAGGTATTCCTCTTGAGAATCGGATAAGAATTGGCAGAGATATAGCCTCTGGCAGGGGCCCTAGATGGAAATCCGGGATTTTGCAGGGGTCTCCCCACAAAAATGGGAAAAAATCGAAATAATTTTTCGTCTCCAGATTTTGATGCAGTTTGATGCAGAATTGGTCCACAAATCGTTTCAGGTATTCCTCTTGAGAATCGGATAAGAATTGGCAGAGATATGGCCTCTGGCATGGGCCCTAGGTGGAAATCCGCGATTTTGCAGGGGTCTCCCCATAAAAATGGGAAAAAAATCCATAAAATATTTCGTCTCCAGATTTTGATGCAATTTGATGCAGAATTGATCTACAAATCGTTTAAGGTATTCCTTTTAAGAATCGGATAAGAATTGGCAGAGATATAGCCTCTGGCAGGGGCCCTAGATGGAAATCCGGGATTTTGCAGGGGTCTCCCCACAAAAATGGGAAAAAATCGAAATAATTTTTCGTCTCCAGATTTTGATGCAGTTTGATGCAGAATTGATCCACAAATCGTTTAAGGTATTCCTTTTAAGAATCGGATAAGAATTGGCAGAGATATAGCCTCTGGCATGGGCCCTAGGTGGAAATCCGCGATTTTGCAGGGGTCTCCCCATAAAAATGGGAAAAAAATCCAAAAAATATTTCGTCTCCAGATTTTGATGCAATTTGATGCAGAATTGATCTACAAATCGTTTAAGGTATTCCTTTTAAGAATCGGATAAGAATTGGCAGAGATATAGCCTCTGTAAGGGGCCCTAGGTGGAAATCCGCGATTTTGCAGGGTCTCCCCACAAAAATGGGAAAAAATCGAAATAATTTTTCGTCTCCAGATTTTGATGCAATTTGATGCAGAATTGATCCACAAATCGTTTAAGGTATTCCTTTTAAGAATCGGATAAGAATTGGCAGAGATATAGCCTCTGGCAGGGGCCCTAGATGGAAATCCGGGATTTTGCAGGGGTCTCCCCACAAAAAATGGAAAAAAATCCAAAAAATATTTCGTCTCCAGATTTTGATGCAGATTAGTTCAGAATCACTCCACAAATCGTTTAAGGTATTCCTCTTGAGAATCGGATAAGAATTGGCAGATTTATGGCCTCTGTAAGGGGCCCTAGGTGGAAATCCGGGATTTTGCAGGGGTCTCCCCACAAAAATGGGGAAAAAATTTAACAAATATTTCGTCTTCAGATTTTTATGGAAATCAATAGGAATTTAATCCACAAATTGTTTAAGTTATTCCCCTTGAGAATCGGATAAGAAAAATCTAAATGTTAAGGGAAGCCCCAATAATTTCTGGTATTACTCCCATGAGTTCCGTTTCGAAACTTTTTTTTTGTTTTGTACAATTCTCTAAAAACAAAAATACATAAAAATTTTAAATCTATTAAAATTATTTATCAACGCATATCAACGCATATGTTTGGGTTAAAGGTAATCGGTTTTAGAACATGCTGTTCATCACGTATTTTGATGGGTGCCATCTAAGCGAAAACGCATCTAAACGCTCTATTTTTGGAATTTGTATAGTTCAATGCTTAAACACTAAGCATTTCATTGTTTTCTTAAATTTTATTGCAGATTGGTGGGGAATCGGTGTAAAAGTCGTTTAAGGTATTCCTTAAACCCTTAGGTTAAGCCCTTAACCCAGAGATATAGCCCTTAGGTAGCGGCCTCTTGAGGAAAACCTGGATTTTGAGGCTCAGATTTTCAGGCAGATCGTTTGGAAATATAACTAAAAAGTATTTAAGGTAGCCCCGACAAGAATAATTCACTTTAAAGAATTAAATTAAAGGCACTATTTAGTTTCATACGTTTTATAATAAATGTATACTTATTCCTAAGCCTTAAATATACAATAGATAACTTATATTTGATTTTATGTCAGAGGTGAATGATTGCCCTGTATCCAGGCCCTTTCCGATAAAACTGACTAACAGGTGTGTGTGTTCTTGTATTTGTTGTGACTTATATTTTTTGGTGATAAAGATCGTAATTAAGAGCCGGCCATGTGAGTCACGGCAACACATTAGACCAAATTAAACGTATATACACAATGGGTTTGGGCGGCACTATCTTATCGGCGCATACTTAACACAAATATCGGGGATTGGTTGTCAATTTGACATGTCACCTAGGTGGGGACCTAGGTATATATGTAATCCCACGGAAACGAAAACAAACCAAATCCCCGGTTAGAGAGAAATTGCAGACTATTTCCCCCGTCACAGGCCATTTCATTCGGTTTGGTGGTCTGTCCATAAAGCTGTCTCTTTCCATTTCGAATGGAGAAATTCTTTCACAATTGAATGCCACTCTTCAGTCGACAACTGTTGAACCACCAGGACTGTATGTCACCGTACACCTGTGACTTGTACTTAAAGGCGGGGTCATGCAGGCGGGCGCAGAGGTCACAGAATGGTGATTTGCTGGCCAAACTATAGTGTTCCCGCCACCAAAAGTAGCTAACATACTCGGCCGGATCCCCGCCCACATAGTTCATATGGAGGGCCAAGTCGGCCACAGTCTCGAACTGATTGGCATCGATATACGAGTGTGGTGGCAGTATTCTGGAGTAATCCGCTCCACCAAACACCACGGGTATAATGTTACGCCGTAGAGCAGAGTACAACTTCTCCGTAACGTAGTCATCGCAAATGGAGTTCTCAAAGGCCAAATAGAAGAGGTAGTCCGTGTCCAGCATCTCATCACAATAAGGATCTCCGCGAGCGCAACTGGAATATTAAAGTTTTGAGGGTTTTTTTTAAGTTTTAAAGAAATTTTTGAGGTTTCTGTGATTTTTTTTAAGTTTTTAAAAAAAGATATCTTGAAAATTAGAACTATCCTTAAAATATGAGACTAGTTTGTTAAGGAACTGTATTCTTTTAGGACAGTTTAGGATACTTTTCAAAAATCTATAAAAATTTCCAAACCTTTCTCCTTCAGATTTCAAAATTTTAGAAATAAAACTAATGACGTATTTTTAAAAAACTTTTTCCAAAAACTCACCTGAGGGTTCCACATTTTCCATAAATATCTACCGTAAAGAATTCCTTCAGTTTCTCCGCCAGGACCTCCCTCTTGGACAGTGTCTGGCAATGGGAAACAAACCAGGCAGCCGTCTTCGTCTTTCCAGGCCAGAGATTCCAAATTTCCGATTTATTATAGCCAGTTGGGGGTTTCCTCCAGTGAGGATTCGAACTGGGAGCCACCACCAGATCCGTTTCCGTGTCCACCAACTGACCGTAGGGCCACACAATGTCCGAATCCAGGCGATAGGTCATCGTTAGGTTGTAGAAACCAACCTCATCGTCCAGCCGATGCTTCGTCTCGCCGGGTGGTTCCATCAAAGCAAAGACATAGGCTTGGTGGGGACTCCGTTGCGAAGGAATGGATTTAAGAATGGGATACATTTCGGCGGCATGGAAGACAATGGCATCGTACATGTCCACACTGGGCAGATAGTCGTGTTTGTTGCTCAACTCACAGGTGTAGACTGGACACCGGAGTTCATCGTGCAGCTCCTGCGGACCCAGAGTGTCCCAGGATAGTTTCCAGCGTGGATCCCCGAAGAATTCATTCCAAATGAGAATGGTGCGTGAATTGGAGCCGGTGGATGGATGTTGCTCCAGATGGTCGCGCAGGATCGTGTACTGATTGAGGATCGGTGAGCGGGAGACACGGTGGACGATGAGAAGTGTGCCGGCTAGAAGGACCAGGAGCAAGAGCAGCGGTATCCGGGAACCGCTGAGCAACCGATTCGATCGAACAGCCATCGACATGTGCCCGCGGCGGTCAGATAACGACCGCCCGTCGCTCGCTCAGCCACAGTGAAGACTGGCTATAAAGAAATATTCATTAATTGTTCTAATAATTTATGTTCTTATAATTTCAATAAATTGTCTTGTCAGTGTAATGTTTTATTGAAAATGTTATTAATGTGTAGCTATTGTCATTAATTTTGTGGGCCTTTTATTAATTAACTTAAATAAGAGTGTCTTCTCCTGGTCTAGAAATTAATTATTATGAACTATTTCAAGAAGACAAGAGATCATTTTTTAAAGTTTGACAATAAAAACTTAATTTTCTTTGAGAAATTTAATATATTTCAATAGTTTAATTTTGAAATATTAAACTATTTGGGAAATAAAAAAAATATAAAAATATTTCATTAGAAAATATTATAAGAGTGTGCTACCACCCATAGAATTTAATATCATATTGTATTTTGTAATTGTATAATTTTAATAAATTTATAAATAATAAAATATGATTTTTTTAAACTTCCATTTACTCACCTTTCCTTGGCTGGCAGTCTCCACTGTAATCATAGTTTGTGTTACCCTGGAGAAAAGTGCGAGGGCGATAAGACCTGGCATTATTGATTGCCCGGCCGATAAGTTCAGGAAACTCATAATTCCAACTCACACTCCTAGCTGGGTAGTTGGGTAAATAATGCGATGGCCAGATTATTGAGGCCCAGCGATAAAGCTGACCACCTGTCTCATAGTACTCATAGTACTCCTCCTCCTTTTTCTAGTCCTCCTGTTGCTCCTTGCTTGATAATTAGTACCATTATATGACCAATGAGTGTGTGATATCCAGACATCGTTTCAGTGTCCGGCTAAGCACCGTAAATATCACCAGAAAACCATATACCAGGAAAGTCCTGACCAGGTTCAGTACTAGCTTCATGCTTCGGCCGCAAATGAAAACCAAATAAAAGCTAGCCTATGGAAATTGTGGGAAAATTGCAAAATTAACAAAAAAAAAAAGTTGGAAAAAAACATACCCTGTGGAAAAACAAACAGGTGAGAAAAGGTACACTTGACGCGATAACTTAGTTTTCCAATCGTTTCGGACTTTGTGGCTTTTCTGTGACTTTGTTGACCAATTTTCCCGCCTAATTGCAGTGGTGCAGAGAAATCTCCATCAATTATACTAATGCATATTCCCCCGATGTCCTGCCATCAAAATTAATGGCACATTGTCATGAAACACACACACTCTTAAAGTGGAGTGGAAACAGAATAACAAATACACTGAAAATAATGCGAAAGGGAGACGAAATGAGCCATCATTAGAGCTAAGTGGATTGGGCCAATAATTATCATTCAATTTTCCTGTCAATTGGGAATATGGAATATCCAAACAAACACTACAAAACCAATAATTTAGCGATGGTGTTAAAGCGAAGGTGATCAATCAACTTAGGGGATTAAGAACTAAAACAGTAGTTTAAGGGAATTAAAAATATATATTATAATATAATATAGTACCAGTTATTAGATATAATTGAAAATAATAATATAAATTATAGAGAACATCGTTCTCCTTCCAAAAATACTCCACCGACTTTATCTCGGAGTCCATATTAAGAAAGCTGATTCAGCTATAAGTCGGCCCTCCTCCAACCATATAATTCTTGTATATATACAACTGAGTGCCAGATAAGTGCAAGTACAAGATAATTTATTGCTTGGCGCACACAAAGAATTCAGCAAATCGTATCTAGAATGTCCGAAATGGCAAAACTTTTAATTTTCATACAATAGATGCCAAAAGAAAGCCCTCTATGGGCTACAATTTAGAGAACATATAGTGACGAGAATTAACACAAAAAAAAAAACATATACATATATGTATGTTAGGAGCTAGGGTTACATATTTGGATAACAGAAACACACATGCTAGAAGTAAATATATAAATATATACAAGATGAACATCCGCTACAGGTCTACTACAAGTACATAATTATGATTACTATCACAATAGGGCCGGCCATATGCGACGATCATCATATGCCGCAGCAGGAGCGGTGGTTGCCGTTGGTATTCGGATCACCCTGACCCTCCGACTCTGCTTCTTCTGAAATGCTTAAGGCATCGGTATCGAGACTCTGTAGTCGCAACGGACTTGAGTCCGGTTCGCGCTGACTGAGCTGCTCGAGCATCAGTTGGGTCAGTAATTCGAATAGCTCGGCCACACCCTCGTTCTCCTTGGCCGAGGTCTCCACATATTGGGCGCCTACGGTCCGGGCATACTGCGTCGCCTCCTGGTGCATCACCGCACGCTGCTCCTCCAGGTCAGTCTTGTTGCCCACGATGATCAGAGCGATGTCTGTGCCGCGCATTTGACGCAGTTCCCGCACCCAGGATTTCACCTTTTGGAACGAGTCCTGATCGGTGATGTCGTACACGAGTAGGGCGCCATCCGAGCCACGATAATAGATGGGGCCCAGGGCATGGAATCGCTCCTGTCCGGCCGTATCCCAGATATTCAGTTGCGCCTTCCGACCATCATCCAAGTTGACTTTCCGGGTCACAAAGGACGCCTGCAAGGTGCTAAGATGCTGCGAATTGAAGCGATCCTCCATGTAGCGCAGCACCAGCGATGTCTTGCCAACACATCCTATGGAATTTATTGATAATAATTGTAGGCGTACATATAGTATTTATTTATCGCTAATTAGATTTACCTTCGCCCAGCAGCACTGCCTTGAAATTGAGCGTCGGACCGCTCCTTGTCCTGCTCCTTGTGCTCATTGTGCTACCTCTGGCTGTTCACCGGATCCTGGGCGTTCGGCAGGGATTCGCATCGGGTGGTTCACGGCAATGGGGGACGCGGAAAACAAAAAAAAAACAGGAGGAATTTGTCCGAAAATTTTTCCAGTAGTGCGTCAAGAGTTAGAGATAGGTAAATGTTCAAAAAGATGAGAGACTGTAAGTCATGCAAGTTATCGATAAATACAGGGTTCCTTTTCCAACACTACTGTTTTTTTTACAAACAAATTATCTTTAAAATTAAAAATGCAACAAAATTAATAGTTTTCGCAATTTTTTTTTTTAATCTTTGGCAGTTTTTTTTAATCTTTAACAGCCTTTGTTTTAAATGCGTATTAAAATCGATTCATTGACCACCGAATTATCGCTGTTGCTACCATCTCTGAGAGCAAGAGGTGGAAGAAGAAGACAGCAAGCAGAGGACGAGGCATAATATTTTCCCCGGCTGGTTTGTCTATTAAAAAATCACTTAACATGGCCTACGACCTCAAAAAGGAGTCCGAGGTGAAGGAGTATATCGAAAAGCTGGGCGTGGAATACCGGTTCGGCTGTTATTCGGAGAAAAAGCCGGAAGGTAAGGGCCGATACAACGGCAACACCAATCACCAGACCGCTATAACCTAGGTTTCCCCTCCCCTCATACATATGTACATATAACCGAATTACAAAACAAATCACGACCTGAAATAATAGAATTCGAATCTTCATTTTTTGTAGCCTGCCACCTGCTGGGCGACTATCTGGAGGGTATCAAGAAGGACTTTGAGAAGGCATCGAAGGTATACAAGTCGACGTGCGATGACTACGGTTACGCAAAATCATGCTACAAGTTCGGCAACTACAGTTTCCTTGGCAAGGGAAAAAGTGGCAGCAAGGGTGATCCCAAGGTGGCGTATCAGTACTACGAGAAGGGTTGCAAACTAAACGATTCGGATGCCTGCCTCCACTCGGGCCTGTTGCTCGTTTCCCGATCCATGCCCAAGGAGATCGACAGAGATGTTGCCAAGGTTACTTCCCTAAACTACTTTCTAAATGCACACGTTTACTGATTAACCTTTTTGTGTCCTGCAGGGCCTGGAATTTCTTACCAAGAGCTGTGACATGAACAACGCCACCGCCTGTTTCTATCTATCCGGCATGCACATTTCGGGAGTACAAAAGAAACCGGAAAGTACCTCGTCAGCTGGTGCGGCCACAAGTGATGTCCCCGGCAGCAGTGGATTGCCGGTCGGTGGCAAAAGCCAACTCAATGACTCCGATTATATTGTGCTTAAGGACATGAAGAAGGCGTTCCAGTTTTCGCGAAAGGCCTGCGAACTACGCAACATGTATGCCTGCGCCAATCTTAGCCAGATGTATGCCCGAGGCGATGGCATCGAGAAGAACGAAAAGGAGGCGGAGAAGTACAAGAAACTGGCCCTCGAGATGCAGGACGAGGTTAAGAAGCAACAGGAGACGCTCGGTTTCCAGCAGGGCGTGGGCATGCCAAACTGATCGAGTGACGACGATGTCACTGAATTTCTAATCCAATCTTTGCTTAGTCCAATCTTTAATTTTAATTCGTCTCCAAGTTTATTTTTATGTTGGCCAACACACGCCATACACACACACACACAATTTATACACCATTCTACAATCCAATGTGTTTATTTTATTATTCTATTTTTGTGTACATAGATGGCATTTGCTTGAGAAAGATGATGGCGGAGACGATGATGAGAAATTCCTAGTTTTAATTGTTAAAGTTATCATGTGACGAATGAAATGAAAAAATCCTTAATTCTGTTGAAAAAAAAATATACAAATCATGTCCCATTAAGGACCTAGACCACAAGGAGAGTTTTGCTAACAAGGGCGGTGGCTTTATCTTTAAAAGCCTATAGGTAACACTTGCGCGTGTTTTGTAAATCAGAAATCAAAACAATCAATGAAATTTTTCAGCAATTAGAAATTGTCTATGAAGTGCATTTTCATTGTCAACCGATAGTGAAAATTCAATAGTTATAGTCTATATATATAGTTGATAAGAAAAAGTCTTGTCGAGGTTTATTAGGTTTTTTCTAGAATCTATATACTCATCTACCTAGTACCTGGTATACATATCTTTTTCTATAGAACCTTTTTTGGAAATCATCTGATCTACTGTCTATTTTAATAGATGGTCGCTTAATTAAAAACGCTCATGTCCAATTAGTGGCTGTTTAGTCTGATCCATTCATATCTCTCGGCATACAAAGATGCACAGATACATAGGTATGTATGTATGTATTTAGTTAGGTATTATTTAAGTACATATCTCAGATGAGATGGGCAAACAGCAAACAGCACGATATGTCACGTAAATCGGTGGAACTATGTTGAAAGTTAAACAGACTCGTAAATTGTTTGGCGAAGCCTTCTCCACAAATGTGGGGCCTTGACGGATATATCCGACAGCTCTTTGCGATAAAACCATTGCGTGGGTAAATGACTAATAATATTATATATTTATTTTTTTTTCTGGTTAATTAAGGTAAATAGAAATACAAATAAAAAAAAAAACCAGGTGCCAAGCCCCGAAAAGCCCCAAAAAAGCGATGGCACGAGTCTTCGCTTATCTCTAATTAGTTGATCGCTCTTCCATGACTTGACCTTTACCGATCTTCTCTCATTTCTCTATCAAAATGAAATTAACAAAAAAAATCAAATGCTAAATACAAAAATAAAATAGTAAAAAAAAAAACAACAAATAGAGGGAACAATGCACCCGCGCACACAGAAAGCAAAAAAAAAAACTAAAAGTACAAATACTAGCATGAAAGCATGCTTTTCACTGATTGCTGGTATTAGTCGAAAAGTCAGTTAAGCGGTATTATTGTTGCACAAACCCAGAGCTACACACACACACACCCATACTAACACACACATCTATAGAACAAATCAAGCTTAGTAAAAAAAAAAAACACACACAAAATCAGAGCTCGGTTTGGACTAAAGCGCTCCAAACACCGATTCAGAATCAGTTTAACGTCAACGTCGGCGGCATCAAGACAATATAACACACAACAACACAACCCTCAACGAAAATAAACTAAATTCATAAACTCACAAATCTACAAAAGAAATTTATAAAAAAAAAAAATAAGCGAGGAAGAAGAAGAAAAGAAAGAGGCGCTTATATTTGACAGCAAACGGAAACGGAAACGAGCTTAAGAATAAGACGCGAAGTGCGCGCCCGGAACGATACGAAACGAAACGAACAAAAAAAAAAATAGAGAGAGAGAGTGAGAAACGCTTCTTAACGGGATCTGTTTCTTGCCAAATAAGTGAGAGAGTGTGAAGAAAGAGATAGCCAAGCCAGGCAAGCCTTTCATGCCTTTTGTTCCTTTTCCTTTTCTCTGAGCTTCCATTTTGTTAAGCAGCTTTGATCATAAAAAAAAAAGAAAAAAAACAAAATGGCCAACGTCACTAGCGAACATGTTGCTGCCATCTTGTTGCATCGAGCATCGAGCCTTGTATGATCTTGTTTTGTTTTTTTTTCTTTTTTTGCCGGCAATTTAATTTAATTTAGATTTTAGTTTCATCATTTCTTATCTTATTTTTGATTATTTAAATTCATGATTAAAAATCAAGATTTCTTATGATCTTTGCTGCTTTACTGGAAAAGTTATCGTTTGTTATCGATATCATTGTTCACAGATTAAACGGATTATCGGAATGCAGGTTCATCTCGCCGAGGCGTGAGCTGTGTGCCTGTGTGGGTGTGTGGGCCTGTGCTGTCCGTTGCTTTTGTGTCCGTGAGTCCGGCTGTCCGCTTTAATAGTGTGTGTGAGTGCGGCTTCAATTGGCTTCCTCACCGGTCTTCCAACCATCTCCGTCTACGTCTTAATCTCCTTCCATTTCTATCAACCCACCGCCCACCGATGCCACTTGGACTACGTGCCTTGTGGATCCGATCTCCGTACCTCCGTCTACGTCTCCGTCTCCGGACCAATTGAGACCCCACTACTGATCACCGGCCCCCCTCTACATCCCTCCACCTGTTGTCCCACTCGCACCTCAAGTGTTCTTTTGGGGCTTTGGAGGAAGAGGAAAGAGGATAGAATAGAATAGAAAGGAAACGAAAAGGAAGGCAAGGAAAGGCAGGGAAAGGAAAGGAAAGGCAAAGGAAAAGAAAGGAACAACGAGAGCAACGAGAAAATCAACACCAGTGAAGTGGGAAGTGACAGAGATTGAGATTGAGATTGAGATTGCGGTTCATACAACGGCGCATCGCAGTTTACGAGTGTCCATCACCACTACAACACCGAACACCGTGCAGCAATGGAAGACTATTGGGGTCTTAGCAGCACTACGGGTACATTATCAATCCAAAAAAAAAAAAAACCAAAAAAATAAAAAAAACCTTAAACTAAACTATAAAAATAATTAATAATTTAATAACCAAATAACTAATCCTTTACAAGAAAAAATAAACTTCAAAAAACCTAAATATTTAATTATAAAAATACAACAAAAAGAAACACAAAAACCCATTCATTAGAGATTATGCAAATTAAATTATAAAAATTTATTTTTTTTTCTGTTCTGTTGTTTTTAATGTTTTGTGTGGCGGCGCCAGCGGCGGCAAAAGAAGAAACAAAAATTTAATAAATCAATTAAGACCGAACCAAATGGAATAATTTTAAATGCAATGCAATTATGTACATACAATGTATGCGTGTGTCAGTGTATGAGTGTGTCTGTGTTTTGTGTGTGAGTGTGTGACGTCATAATGGGCTTACATATACATTGATATACTTTGAAAGCTAAAGCCAAAGCTTAGCCGATATCGCCGACATCGTCGTCGGTTAGAATGAAACATTGTTGTTTTTTGTTTTTTTTTTTTTTACTTTTTTATTCTGCACGCTTGGCTCACGATCTCACAAATACATATACCTTATATACATATATATACACCTATATGTATATATGTACATATGTATGTGTGTAGAAGAGTGTGCCTTTGTGTGGCTGTGTGTGTGTGCGCGTAAACTAAGGCATATGGATCAATTGTCTAAATTGGCTCATTAAGTGAATCTTAATGACATTTACTATGCACAGCAACAATAAAAAACTGTGCCCAGCTTGTCTGTTTTTCCTTTTTTTTTTTTATTTAGCTATTTTTAAGTTGAAGTCTTTTTTTTATGACTCTATTAGCTCTACACCACCAATGGTACCATGCGGCGTATACGCAATATTTTGACTAGACGCATGCTTTCCCTAAAAAAAAAAAATCAAAAATAATTCTTTTTTTTTTGGACAATCGAACAAACAAATGTGCAATCGAATAGCTGGCGATTAGAATCGTAATCGAATACCTTTTTGTGAGCCAGCAAATCAAGCGTAAAGTCAAAACAAACTAGCTGTCAAAACAAAAAATAATTAAGTCGAATCTAGTGAAAATAAACAAATTAAATCTTTGACCTTTTTTTCCTTTTTTTTTTTTTTAATATTGACTGGGGTGCAGGTAAACCCGAACATAAAAGAGCCACAGAGCCACAGCCTCTCAAGTAAGACTAACTAACTAAAAATGGAATACACCCATACAAAGTCACCAAACACACACACATGGCCGTACACAGACACAAACAGTGAGAGATATATCCGCGTTGATCGGCTGAGCTAAAATATTTTTTAAACGGAACACAAAAGTCATATTAAAACGCATTGTCGCACTGATTTTCCTTACTTATGTACAGAAAATGAACTTACATATGGGCATAGAAATCTCCCTGCTATATATGTATATATATAAGATAACTATATATATATATATATATATATTAAAGGAATATACATATATTTTCGTGGGCGGTCAAGTCGTTTTTAAATAAAACGAAAAGAAAAAAAAAACGAAAGAAACAATTGCGACAACGAGGCGGATACGTAATATGCAGTCACCTAGCCAAAGTCGCATGTTATTTAACTTCTTTTTGTTTAAGTTTTAAAGGAACTATTATTAAAAAATGTTGTCATAAGTTAAATGTTAAAAGCTAGTTTTTATTGTAAAGTTATCGTATTTTATTCAAAGTTTACAGTTTTAGAAAGTTTTTTGGATTTTAAAAACAAAGTTTTCATAAATTGTTTGGTTTTAAGGTTTTTAAGTTTATTTATAGTTTTAAAATATTCTTTTTCTATAAAAAATGTATATATTTATGAATAATTAAATAGTCTAGAATAATTTAAGTAAAACATAACTTATTAAAGACAAGGTTTTTAATTCAAACAAAGTTCATAAATCAATTTTAAATGAATTATACCCATTCTAACATCTAATACTTAATTAATATATAGAATATACTATACCAAAAATAAAATATAGTAGTTTCCTTATTTTTCTAAGCATTTTAAAGTTTTTTAAAACCATAAATAGCCTTAATATTTGTATTAATCATTAAAGCCATACTTTAAAACCCATTTTTAGTCTTTTAAACAATGGCCCTCTTCTTTCAAAGTCTTTTCTTTTAGAATCCTTAGTTTATTGATTAAAAATATTAAATTACCATTTAGAAAATAAAACTCCCAAAATTCCTGGTTAGCTTTTGTTTTGCAGGCACATTCGATACGGCTTTCTGTTTATGCGCCGCCCATTCAATTAAAGTGAACTTAATTTACCGTGATTGAATGTTTTGCTGATTGTTATCCACACTAAATTGATTATCATTAACAGCAGCTGCACCACCACCACCCTCCCTTCCAGCCAACCTCTCCTTCCATCTCCTTATTTATTAAATATTTTTCTTTCTTTTATTTATTCTGTCCAAAGCGAACGCTGTAAGTGTTGATTAAGCATTATTGCATTATGCGGGTTGACGGTTACAAAATGCGTTTGTCTCAATTGACCCCAGACTCCCTCAGATAGCCCCCTTATAGTTCCCTTCAGGGGCAACTCCCATGACTCTCCAAGACTTTACATATCACTTACAGTCGTGCCCCATGCATGCCCCATAACTCCGAGACATGCCACATGCCAAAGTCAATGGCTTCGACTCATAAATAAGCAATCATATCTTGTCGATTATTTATCGATATTTATGCAAATTGTTTGGAATTATTAAGGTCTTCTATAGGGAACTATAAACAGTAAAAGTTCTTTAAAAGTAGACATAGTAAATCTAGACAATCTAGGCTCTTTATTTGCTTTTATTCTTTAATAAACATACAATATCGATAATTATCGATTATAAAAACCTTTACAATAATTCTATGATTTAATCAACTATTCAAAACATCGACATAAAGACCCCAATTCATTTGATTGGATCAGTTGTACAATGGCATTTCATATGCTTCACTGATTACTATATCGTACCGTCCAAGCTATCTAATTATTGAATATATCTCGACCTACGGTCATCTACAGTTCCCCACTGCTATGTCGGCTATGTCGGCTATGTCTCTATCAAGTTAGGCCGCCCAATCGATTGACATTACGAGTGTTATTGTGGATGGGCTTTAGCTGTTGTGTTGTGTTGGCTCAGCCATTTATTTATTGTTCCAATTTGCGGCTCCAAGTCGGCACCGCTTCTTGTTTTAGTTCTCTGGTATTTATTATTTGGAATGGGTATACTACACATATGGGGTATATGGGATCTCCAGGTATCAGACTTAAGCTGCACCTGGAAATCATCAATGAAATTGAAAAAATACATTTGAGAAATAAATATTACTTACAATGGAAAAGTTTATTTTCTAGTAGTAGAGAAAAGCTAGTAGTTTGATTTCTATTAAATAGTGTGACCATTTCTTTATCTGTCCGCGTGTCCGTATAAATAGAGGTATGTTTCTTGAATTCTAGAGGGTATTTTGGTTACAAGTTTTACTTTATTATTAACAAAATGTATAAGAAATTTAATTATCTATATCCAAAGCCTATAAATGCTCCTTTTTTTGACCGTTTGTCCGTCTAGTACTTCAAGTACTTCTATAAAAATTATTTTCAAGTGAATCTGTTTTAAAAATTCCCAAATAGATCTGTTTTTAGAATCGTTCTTGGTTCGAATAACACTTTTTTTTTTTAAATTATCAGTTACGGTTTCAGTTTCAATTTCTGTTTGCGGCTTCAGTTTTGTGTTGTTTTGCAATTCAATTTGATGACATCAAAGGCGTATTTATCGCTTCCGCTGGCGATCGCTAGTCCGAGAGGTTTGTCACATATTTGATCGATGATCAAGTACTACTAAGTACTACGACTACAACTACTACTATGCTGATCACCATGGTCGAGGGGATGGTCGCCCCAAATAGTAATAATAATAGTAATAATAAGAAAGCGAGACTTCGTATTTCGGGCTTCGTATATTTGACACACACTTCTGTAATAATCGTAGTATATCTGCAGCTGCATATGTATTTGTATCTGTATCTGTATATCTGAAGCTGAGGGGCACATACATATGTGTGTATGATTGTATCTGTATCTCGTGCAGTTTCTATTTCGGCTTCTGTTTTGAGCCGTCGATTCCTTGGGTTCCGATTCCGATCGCACAGCCAGTCTTGTGGTTTTTCTTGCAGCACCGCACTTTCAGTTCATTACCGGCGCTTGACTTCGACACAGAAAACGCGAAAAGTCGTGGAAAATTCTAGGAAAATACGGGCTTTCTTTTCTCCATTTTTGAGTGGACGAAGTGTGGTGGCTTTCGTGAAAGCACCAATCAAAAATTTCAAACACCATGAAATGTGCGATCAAGTGATTTAATAATTATTCCATTATCTAAGTTACCTAAATTATTATTTTAATTTAAAAAAAAAAAAAAAAACGATCCATCAAATGTATCAAATGTTTTGATAATTGATTGGAGGATCGCGGTCAACGGTTTAGAAAATAATTGCGACAATTGAACAATCATAGGATAATTGATCTAACCAATTGATGTAATCGCCTTTGAGGCCAACTAAGAATAAATAGATATATATATATTTTTTTAATTTTATTTTTTTTTTGTTATCTGATAAGTAGGCAACATTATATTATAATGTGATGTTAATTAATGTGCTTGTGTATGTGTGATTTGTGATTTACAGATATAAATTGCACTCAGCCCGCCATCGATGACTTCCCCAGAGACCTGTTCTCGGAGGCGCAAAGACAGTCCGGTGCTGTTGTACTTCATGTTATAGCCAGTTTATATTTATTCGTAGCCTTAGCCGTAGTGTGTGATGAGTACTTTGTGCCAGCAGTTGAGAAAATATGTGCAGGTAAGATATTAAATATTAAAAATATTAAATATTAAAAATATTAAATATTAAAAATATTAAATATTAAAAATATTAAATATTAAAAATATTAAATATTAAAAATATTAAATATTAAATATTATTTATATATATCTTAAACTTGTCAATTTGTCGGATAAATAATTCACCCAGCTATCCATGTTCTTTGTCCGTTAGCGGCTGACCTCTATCCTATTTCTAAACCCTAATCCTCACCAATTATATATATATTACTTACCTTTAAACACCTTCGTACACCAGCACTCAACATGTCCAACGATGTGGCGGGGGCCACGTTCATGGCAGCGGCCACCTCCGCTCCGGAACTCTTCGTCAACGTGATAGGCACCTTCATCACGGAGGGCGACATCGGAGTGGGCACGATTGTGGGATCGGCCGTCTTTAATATCCTGGCGGTGGCCGCCTGTTGCGGCATCGGAGCTGGAATGGTAAGAATCTCTATAATATAATATCTATAATTCTTATTAATATTTATAATTCCAGACTATACCTTTGGATTGGTGGCCTTTGACCCGAGATAGTATTGCCTATGGAGTCACAGTGGCCATTCTGATTTGTGTGATGCACGACGAGCGGGTCGAGTGGTATGAGGCCTTGATTTTGGTTTCACTGTACGCCGTCTATTTGGCGGTCATGTATTTCGACAAGTCTTTCCAAAAATGCGCCAAAGGTAAGGGTTCTTAAAAGTTCAATTAAAAAAAAAATAAGAAGAATTACTCAAAACACTAGTAAAGGTAAAAATAGTAAACTGTTTTTCCTTAAACACAATACTTAACACCATTATTTACATAGCGAGTCCTCACTGTATAAACAATATTACACACAGGTGGCGTTAAACAGGCGCGTTCGCGCAGCCGGTCCTCCAACTGCAGCATTCACACAAAGAACAGCAATGAAAAGGAACCAGGTACACTGAAACAAAAATATATAAACATTACAAAACATAAACAAAAACTTGTCAACAATACACTGAAAACATTAGGAATACAAATAAATAGATCAAGTAAACATAAAGTTGAGGAATATAGCTTCAAGTTCAGGAGAAATTGAAACATAAGAACTTTGAGTTTTATTTTTTTTAAGCTTATATATCTATGAAAATTATACATTTTCTATAAATTTATACATTTTTAGGTATAATTAAATATTTTACATGTTTTTTTTTAAGGATCTTTCAAGATTTAAAAGATTAAACCAAAAATGCTTAAGAAAAACAATAAATATAAGTAAACCCAGGCAGTACTTTATGGTCTATTTTTATTGTACTGAAAGAAATACCGAAAAATACTGCAAAAATACTAAATTTTGCAGAAATATGAAAATGAAAGTCTATAGGTTTTATTTTTAATTTTTAAATATTTTTTTTAAGTAACCATTAATTAAAACCATATTTTCCTCACTAGAACTTGTGGAAAATCGCATTTGCCAGAACATGGCGAGCATCCAATTGAACGGAGGACTCAACAATGACCAGGCCAAGTCCACTGGCGGCACTACTGGCACCACCACCACCACTTCGATAACAACCACCACCACCTTGTCCACAATCACCACCACCACACACAGTGTCGTAAGTGGATCGGGTAGTGGACCAAGTGCTGCGGGTACAGGATCTGGAATTATAGCTCCTATGGATACTCTGGCCGAGGTGGAGGCCCAACCGGCGACAGCGACGACAGGAAATGCTGGCGAGGATCGGGAGGAGGAGGGATACTCCCTGCTCACCTATCCCAAGGACAAGAGCTGTTTTGCCCAGTTCACCTGGCTGATAATCTGGCCCATACACCTGCTCTTCCGCATCGCCATACCCGATTGCAAGAAGGCCAAAAACAATAAGATCTTCCCTCTGACCTTTATCATGTGCATCGTCTGGATCGGATCCCTGTCCTATGTGGTGGCGTGGATGATAACGATTATTGGTAAGGATATGTCTTTCAAATAATAACTATATTTTAAATATAATTTTTTTTAAGGTGATACACTTAAGATACCCGACTCTGTAATGGGTATTACGTTCCTGGCAGCTGGAACCAGTGTACCCGAGGCGGTTTCCAGTGTGATTGTGGCGAAACGCGGTAACTTAATACAAATTATAAAAATTATATATTTTAAAAATATATTATATTATATCTTTAATACAAATCCCTTCTAATTAGGTCACGGATCAATGGGAATCTGTAATTCGATCGGATCGAATACATTTGATATTTTATTGTGCTTGGGAGTGCCGTGGCTGATCAAGGCCGTCTTCTTCCCAATACAGCCTGGTCAGAACTATGTGGCCATTAATTCGGCCGGACTGGAGTACTCGGCCATAACCCTGCTGTCCACACTGTTTCTGCTCTACCTTACCTTCTCCACGAACAAATTTAAGCTGGACAAGAAGGTGGGCACCGCCTGCCTGGTCATGTATCTGGTGTTCATGGTCTTCGCCTCCCTCATCGAACTCAACGTGTTCTTCCGGGTTAATCTGCCCACCTGTGGCAGGTCATGAATCTCCTGAAAATACCCCTAAAAGTTCCCCAAAAAATAAAAAAAAACCCCTACACTCTAAAAAAAACAAGTAATAAGAGGAATAAAAGAAAAAAAACAGAAAGATGTATACCATAGATGCGGATTATTTTGTGCAGAAGAGAGATACAAACACCTGGAGAGGATCAGTCGTTTAATTAATTAATATGTATTTTCTGTTCTATTCTATCTACCTTGATAGTTGAGTTACGTTATACGTTATGCTGTTATTGTAATAATACTTTTTTTTTATTATTATTATTATTATTAAAGTAGACTCTTTCACCAAACCAAAAACCAAAATCAAAACCAAAAAAAAAGTGGAGCGATGTCTGGAGGAGAAAAAAAACCCAAAAACCAAATCAAAAACCAAACCAAACAAATTCAATAATGTATTTATATGATTAATATATGAGATTTAACAAAGAACAAATTTATTATCGAGTGTTTTACGTTTTATTAATTTTGGGAACAACCGAGGCCTTGTCTAAACAGTATCCTTATTCGTTCCAATCATTTTAGTCAAAATTTTACAATTTTAGGTATTTGTTTGCATTCATTTCTTTTCGTAATGTATTTCGGCTTGGAGGGTCACTATTATGAAGTGCAAGTTATTGGTAAGATTGGGATTAATCCAAAATGGTAGTATATAGATTGATTTTTGAAGCGAAAACTACTAGGGCTTAGAATTGGACGCATTTTTGTTGAAAAAAAGCGAAAAGTTTTATAGTTTCGGGCCGCGTAGAAACTAGAAAAGTAAGAAAAACAAGAAAGAAAAGCTTACTTGGGACGGAGGTTAGGCTGATATACTGTGGAAGTTAAGAGGCTATAGCTATGGGATATGGTCGGATATAACAGCAAAAAACATTACAACAAAAATGAAAAAAAAAAATTTACAAGCAAAAATTACAACAAAAAAAAATTACAACAAAAAAAATTACAACAAAAAAATTACAACAACAAAAAAATTACAACAACAAAAAATTAAAACAACAACAACAAATTACAACAACAAAACATTACAACAACAAAAAAATTACAACAACAACAAATTACAACAACAACAAAAAATTACAACAACAAAACATTACAACAACAAAACACAACAACAACAAGAATTTACAACAAAAAAAAGTTAACAAAAAAAAAAAATTTACAAAAAAAAGTTAACTATTTTCGCGATTTTCCTGGCCTGCTTAAGTGCAACCTATGAGAATCGAGGAGGAGGGCGCTGTTTTTTAATTAATTATTTTTTAATTTTATTTAATTATTTTGTGAATAGTTGCCAAATTAAAGAATCTTTTGGGGTGTTATCATACGCAAAATAACGGTAAAATTGTACTCTTCGGTAGCAATAGACTGGTGGCCGCCCTTAAAAGTAGGCAATGGAAGTATGAGTGTTTACATTTTCAGATTTATAATTAATGAATCTTAGGGGGGATCCTAATAAAGAAGATACTTTATTGATTTATAGATACTCTATAGATTTCTTCACAGCGCTGCACACTTATGACCAAAATTACAATACCCTCTGAAAGGGTATAGGGACAAAGGTATAAAGATTTTTGATTATAGATAGTTTCCATTAAGATTTAGTCCAAGCTTTAATATACCCACATAAGTATGCTACAAAATATCCGAATGTCCTTAGATCGTGGTAGAAATCCAAACCGTCCGGATAATGCACTCAACTGTACATTGCCCGCCATCTTGGAATTTCCCAATTTAATGAGAAGGAAAAGCATCGGATGGGCCATCACAACTTTCCTGCTAACCATGTATCTGTTCGTAGGCCTGGCGATTGTTTGCGACAACTATTTAGTTCCCGCCATGGAGCGTCTTTGCTTTTGTAGGATTATTTTTGATTTTTTTTTAATTATTTCAAAAATATTAGTATTAGTAACAATAGCATTGTCGCAGCCTTGCGTATGACGTATGACGTGGCGGGTGCTACTTTCCTGGCAGGAGCTACCTCGGCACCGGAGCTATTTATCAACTTTATAGGAACTTTTGTTACCCACGGCGACATCGGCATTGGCACCATTGTTGGCTCTTCTGTTTTTAATGTCCTGGTTATTGCTGCTATTTGTGGTATTCTAACACCACCGGTTAGTGAGGTTTAATCTTTAAAAAAAAGATATATATGTATCCTTATTTTAGAGCCAACTCGATTGGTGGCCAGTGACGAGAGATTGTATATGGTATATCGTGGCCATTGCAATTCTGACGGCGACTTTGTGGGACTCTTTGGTCCTGTGGTACGAGTCCATGGTGCTACTGATCATCTATGTATTTTACTTGATCTTTCTGGTCCTGGATCGTCGGATTCAGGGTTGTATTAGAAGTATGTTTTATTTCAATATGATTTATAATATCTGGTACTCAAGGGGGTGTCTTTGAGTACCGGATATTTTTAGCAAATTCCCATTATTTATTATCAATATTCTAGGGCGTCGCATAGAATCAGAGCTAATGGACGAGGATCCGATGGAGCGTGAGGAGGAGCCTTTGAAATCCTTTCGAGATAACGTTTGTGGAACGCCAGAGCCGGATTCGAATTGCTGCGAGTGGATCTGGTGGGCCTTTAAATATCCATTTAACCTGATCTTTGCCCTAACCATACCCAGTGTGAGAGGAATATACTTTCTCTCCATGTTAATGGCCGTTATATGGATAAGTATTATATCCTATATGCTGTCCTGGTTCCTTACGATTGTCGGCTACAATCTGGGTGTACCGGACTCTATAATGGGTCTTACGGTATTGGCAGCTGGTACTAGTGTTCCAGAAGTGGCCTCCTCCTACATTGTTTCCAAGAAGGGTAAGTCTTTATTTCTTTAAATTTTTTATGATTTTAATTCCATTGTTTGGCAGGTTATGGCTCCATGGCGATTTGTAACGCCATCGGATCTAATACCATTGATATATTGATCTGTCTGGGCGTGCCATGGTTCTTGAAAAACATGATTTATATGGACTTTGTCTATATAGACTCAACGGCAATTACATTCACCACTGGAATGCTATTGTTCACCGTATTCATAGTCTATTCAACATTTTTGTGCACCAGGTTCGTGATGGGAAAGCCCCTCGGATGGATATGTTTAATAGCCTATATCCTCTTTTTGGCCGGAGCATGTACCATGGAAATAGTACTCAATGATACCGTCTACTGTGACATCGAAGAGAAGAAGTTCGCTCCATATTTGAACAAATTCTTAGTTTTGGATCGAAATTGGCTAAAATAATAGTGGGAAATATAGTGAGATGGGCCGTGGACGAAGCCATTTTTTTCATGCGCATCCCATCACATTTCTGACTATTTTATTTAGAATGTTTAATTTTTGGTCACGAAATACGCTGATAATATTCTTAACTTATTATAATGATAGGTATAATAATAGAGTTAGCGTAAAAAAGTCAATTTGTCTAATGATATTCGTCTTGATATAATTCCAATTCAATCCAAAAGTTAATTGATTTGCGGGCAAGTGGACAAAACTGCTTTGGAAAAATATTCGCAAAATCTACACTCGGTGATCAGACGAAAAACCTATCAGTAAGGTGGTGACGTCAATTAGACCATGTTATGACATCAAGCAGCTAGAGATACTTCAATATCACGCTGTCATTGGTAATTCACCCGTGTATTTCGACTCCCATAATTTATATTTATTGATAAGACATATATATATTTTTTAATTTCTTTTGACCACTCGTGTAGGTTTTGTTGTGAAGCATTGGGGATCCCTGGATGGATGATATGATATTATTAGAGATTGTTTTGGGGTTTTGTTTACTACGTTTTATTTATAAGTCCTGTAAAATATCATTTCTTCCCTCTATCTCCTATATGTTTCAACTCCCTTTAAAATATTTTTCTCTCCAAAATCTCTAAAATCTTTAAGAAAAACAAAATTCCTTTACTTTTTCTAAGCAAAGTGTCTTTTTCCGGCAAATGTCACTTGAACATCTCCATGATCTTTGGCCTCATTGGTCGAAAGAAGTGATTTGTGATTAGATTTTAGGTCTTCACTTTAAAACTGACCAATGGTGAATTGGCCATTTATTATCCCCCCAAACCATCGGTATGTGGGTGCTCTGATACAGTTTTTTAAAAAAAAGTAATAATAAAATAAACATATAAAAAGAAATCGGACGTGCCCACAGGTGCTTAAGAGGACTAAGTCGCCACTGGAACTGTGGAGTGGCCGGTAATCTTGATCAAACTCTCACTTACGATGTCCGGCACTGGATTGACTCGGCTCCTGATAATTGTTAATCGCCAACCGGCGAAAACCACTTAACTCGCCTCTATCCGGCATTTTGGCAACACAAGAAATTAAAGAAAAGGAAAAGTGAAATATAATCGAAATCGTACCAGATTGTACCTATGACATCACTTGTCTTTATAATTGCCAAGTCTTCCATTTAATTTTAAGGTGTAATTCACTAATTCATTCAAGAACCAGAAAGGAAAACTAATTTTTGATAATTCAGTTAAAAGGCACCTATAGAATATACATATATAGGACCTATAGGACCCCCATAGGGTCCAAAGTGACGGCCATATCTTCCTCAATTCTCATCCGATTCCCAAGCGGAGTACCTTAAACGATTTCTAGGTCGATTCTCCATCATTCTACATCAAAATCCCGAGACAAAATATTTTTTCGATTTTTTGTCCATTTTTCCTGATGGGACCCCTGAAAATGGGGGTTTCCCCTATAGGACCCACTGTGATGACCATATCTTTCTCAATTCTCATCCGATTCTCAAGCGGAGTACCTTAAACGATTTCTAGGTCGATTCTCCATCATTCTGCATCAAAATCCTGAGACAAAATATTTTTTCGATTTTTTGTCCATTTTTCCTGATGGGACCCCTGAAAATGGGGTTTTCCCCTATAGGGTCCACTGTGATGGCCATATCTTCCGCAATTATCATCCGATTCTTAAGCGGAGTACCTTAAACGATTTCTGGATCGATTCTCCATCATTCTGCATCAAAATTCTGAGACAAAATATTTTTTCGATTTTTTGTCCATTTTTCCTGATGGGACCCCTGAAAATGGGGTTTTCCTCTATGGGGCCCACTGTGATGGCTATATCTTCCGCAATTCTTATCCGATTCTCAAGCGGAGTACCTTAAATGATTTCTGAATCGATTCTCCATCATTCTGCATCAAAATCCTGAGACAAAATATTTTTTCGATTTTTTGTCCATTTTTCCTGATGGGACCCCTGAAAATGGGGTTTTCCCCTATAGCGTCCACTATGATGGCCATATCTTCCGCAATTCTCATCCGATTCTTAAGCGGAGTACCTTAAACGATTTCTAGGTCGATTATCCATCATTTTGCATCAAAATCCTGAGACAAAATATTTTTTCGATTTTTTGTCCATTTTTCCTGATGGGACCCCTGAAAATGGGGTTTTCCTCTATGGGGCCCACTGTGATGGCTATATCTTCCGCAATTCTTATCCGATTCTCAAGCGGAGTACCTTAAATGATTTCTGGATCGATTCTCCATCATTCTGCATCAAAATCCTGAGACAAAATATTTTTTCGATTTTTTGTCCATTTTTCCTGATGGGACCCCTAAAAATGGGTTTTTCCCCTATAGCGTCCACTATGATGGCCATATCTTCCGCAATTCTCATCCGATTCTTAAGCGGAGTACCTTAAACGATTTCTAGGTCGATTATCCATCATTTTGCATCAAAATCCTGAGACAAAATATTTTTTCGATTTTTTGTCCATTTTTCCTGATGGGACCCCTGAAAATGGGGTTTTCCTCTATGGGGCCCACTGTGATGGCTATATCTTCCGCAATTCTTATCCGATTCTCAAGTGGAGTACCTTAAATGATTTCTGGATCGATTCTCCATCATTATGCATCAAAATCCCGAGACAAAATATTTTTTCGATTTTTTGTCCATTTTTCCTGATGGGACCCCTAAAAATGGGGTTTTCCCCTATAGCGTCCACTGTGATGGCCATATCTTCCGCAATTCTCATCCGATTCTTAAGCGGAGTACCTTAAACGATTTCTGGATCGATTCTCCATCATTCTGCATCAAAATCCTGAGACAAAATATTTTTTCGATTTTTTGTCCATTTTTCCTGATGGGACCCCTGAAAATGGGGTTTTCCTCTATGGGGCCCACTGTGATGGCTATATCTTCCGCAATTCTTATCCGATTCTCAAGCGGAGTACCTTAAATGATTTCTGGATCGATTCTCCATCATTATGCATCAAAATCCCGAGACAAAATATTTTTTCGATTTTTTGTCCATTTTTCCTGATGGGACCCCTAAAAATGGGGTTTTCCCCTATAGCGTCCACTGTGATGGCCATATCTTCCGCAATTCTCATCCGATTCTTAAGCGGAGTACCTTAAACGATTTCTGGATCGATTCTCCATCATTCTGCATCAAAATCCTGAGACAAAATATTTTTTCGATTTTTTGTCCATTTTTCCTGATGGGACCCCTGAAAATGGGGTTTTCCTCTATGGGGCCCACTGTGATGGCTATATCTTCCGCAATTCTTATCCGATTCTCAAGCGGAGTACCTTAAATGATTTCTGGATCGATTCTCCATCATTATGCATCAAAATCCCGAGACAAAATATTTTTTCGATTTTTTGTCCATTTTTCCTGATGGGACCCCTAAAAATGGGGTTTTCCCCTATAGCGTCCACTGTGATGGCCATATCTTCCGCAATTCTCATCCGATTCTTAAGCGGAGTACCTTAAACGATTTCTAGGTCGATTATCCATCATTTTGCATCAAAATCCTGAGACAAAATATTTTTTCGATTTTTTGTCCATTTTTCCTGATGGGACCCCTGAAAATGGGGTTTTCCTCTATGGGGCCCACTGTGATGGCTATATCTTCCGCAATTCTTATCCGATTCTCAAGCGGAGTACCTTAAATGATTTCTGGATCGATTCTCCATCATTATGCATCAAAATCCCGAGACAAAATATTTTTTCGATTTTTTGTCCATTTTTCCTGATGGGACCCCTAAAAATGGGGTTTTCCCCTATAGCGTCCACTGTGATGGCCATATCTTCCGCAATTCTCATCCGATTCTTAAGCGGAGTACCTTAAACGATTTCTAGGTCGATTCTCCATCATTCTGCATCAAAATCCTGAAACAAAATATTTTTTCGATTTTTTGTCCATTTTTCCTGATGGGACCCCTAAAAATGGGTCTTTCCTTTATAGGGTGTTGTAGACTTTTGACCGTAATTATAATACCCTTTGCAAGGGTATAAAAATAGTGAGAAACCAGGCGAGAATTCTTAATCGGTAGGTGCCCCCAAACAAATTATTAAAAGCCTTTAATCGGCTTTCTAATTAACGTTGATTATAAGTTGGACTATATAGCTTTGCGGCTAATTACTCTATAGCCAGTAATAATAATCGAGTGCCCCCCATATAAAAACAAAAGGCGCAAAGTTATATAGACTTTAAAGCTTTTAAATATCTTACTGTTTTTATTTTGGATGTGTTTATTTTGTTTTCTATTTAACCAAAATACAATCAAATTAATAAATCTAACACAACGTAAATAAACTTATTAATAAACTTAACAATTTATCTATTTTTATATAAATAAAACTTTCGCTAAAGCTTCTTGAATTTAAATGTCATAATAAGTATTACTTAAATTACCATTAAGGCTTTCGACTGGCTTTTTAGACAAACAATTATTTAAGTATTATATCAGTGACAACAGAATCTTCCCTTACTTATTAAGTAATTACTGGACTTACTATATAGATAACAACTAAATAGAAAAAATTGAACAAAATAATTGGTAAACTTCCATTTGGATCGTGGCACCTTATAGCCTCTGAGTCCAAAGTTTGGACCCTAATTTATAAAGCATTTCAACAGGAAAAAGACCAACTATCTTGAATGAAAGTAACCGAAAATCAGTTAACAAAAAAAGCATGTGCTTCGAGTGCAAAAAGAATCTTTTCTTTCAAAATAAAAAAAAAGAACCTAAAAAAAAAGTAGCTTATCGTAGAGTTATTGATATACCCGTGTACCGATAGGACCGGACAATATATTATCGGACTCCTGCTGACATATGCCATGCCTTGCAAATGCTACGCCATTGTTAACGACGTATATACGATGACGTCTAAAAATCACCAAAAATAATGCCCGGATAGGGGGCTCGAAATCGAAATAAAATTCAGTAGCGCGCTGATTTGATTAGTTGTCGATAATACTTTCTTCTTTTTATTTTCTTTCCTTCTCTTCGAGACTTGAAAGCCTCTTCATAAATATAGATTTTTAATTATTATTTACAATCCTTTGTGGTTGGCACAAAAATATAGGCGGTTTCCAAGTCTATATAGAAAATGTGCCACCAACGATGTCATTAGTTTTTTATGAAGGGAGTACTAGGCGTATACGTGTTATTTTTTTCAAGCCAAGTTCCGGGTAAATAGTTATCTATTCTAATTTAAGTTCTTTAAATAATTGGAATAGTTATGAAGAAAATAGTATAGTTTTAAGAATTGAAAGCTAAAAAAACATATGTATAGTCCATTATACTCTCTCAAAAAAATATCTGCAAGATTGATGACAAAAATTGCACAACTTCACCATGATATATCATATTAGTTCTCGAACTAAATGATTTTAGCCAAAAAAAAGAATAATAACAGATAACCTATGGGAAATTTCCTTTCAAAATAGTCAATGAAATAAATGCAGAAAAATCTACAATAAAATCCCCGAAGAAAATGCTACGAAGCGCGTTAAATAATCCTTAATTTAGGGAATTGAATCAGTTATCGGCGATCAAAACACACTCTCTGTCAGAATAGAGATTTTTATTTTTTATTTACGACCTGACAACGCCCCCGAAAAGCTTTCCAGAGCAATTGTTCTATATATACACTTAAATCCGGGAGTAATGGAGATGGAGAATACTTAGTCGTTAGAAAAAAAGAAAACACTTGAGATAAATTTCTAGTTACTTGGAAAGCTAATGATATTTTACTATTACTTATTAACTAGTTCAAGGTGTAAATATAGATTATGCTAAATGTATGAAACGCACTGTATATATGTTTATGTACATAAAAAGGCGGCAGGCAGGTCGGTTAGTGACTACTGCCGATAGATTGATAAAATGTCGGGCCAATTGTTATTTTTCCTTCTTATCAGAACGGTAACTCGTATATTAATGACTCCCCACATCTACACACCCACACGCATACACTGGCAGATTGAGAGGAGAACTTACCCATACATAGGTAGTGATAATACTTGGTTGCGACTATGGTATACCTGGGGTTTTTTGGTTTAAATCTTTATCTAGAATTTTTTAAACATTTCTTTCTTATATATTTTGGAGTATTTATTCCAAGGTTTTCCGCGTGTCCGTTAGCTGTGACTCACAAAGGGTGCAAAATATACCTATTTTCTTAAGTTTTTTTTTGTTTTTCTTTAAAAAGTCTAAACTTGTTCTTCTATGTATTAATACTCATCTTAATCCCTTATTTCTAACGTTTTTTCTTCCTTTGAAATACTCTACTAATTTAAGGCCTTAATATTTCATTTCAAATCTTTAAATCTTTCAAGAAGTCGTCACTAAAGGTTGACAATATACAATTAATATAAAAAAATAATTGTCACCTTCTTACCTTTTTGAAAAATAATAGCCAAGTCATTTTGGAATTACCCGTGACATAGGTATCCTGAATTAATAATTATAGTTTCAAGTCTTGTAATTCCTTTTTCGGATAAGCAAAATACCCGGGTCTTCCCCTCGATGTTTGCCTTCGTTTTCATTTATTTTTTTTGAATGAATCTCCCGTATCATTCGTGTAGACCCCCTTGTAATTTCCCCATTTCCCCAGCTTTAACGACCGATACGCAAATGTTCGGCTATATACTATATACGCGTATATATAGCTCTTTAGGTAAAGATTAAAGAAAGAAAACGACAAAAAAAAATGGGTAGAATTTTAAAGAGAAATAAGTAAAGTAATGCGAAGTGAAGTGACTGACTGACTAGACTTACTAGAGAGATATCTTTATAAAACCGTCAATACAATACGAAATAAAAAAAAAAAAAAAAGTTGCCCGCTCTGCCAGGGCCTCTGTCGCTGCCGCTGCTGCTGCCTCGGTCGACGTTGACGCCGACGCGGGCGGTGCTGTCGACGTTTATTATTAAGACGGGCGCACGCTGGTCGCACTTAATTAGTTGTGCGATACAATTCTAGCCAAGCGGTTTGCCGGAGGAGGCCAGCAGCCGAGAAATACCGTAAACGAAACAAATTCGAAACAACGGTAAACGGTTAACCGGAAGCTAAGAGTCGGCCATTTTGTCAAAAGAAGAAACGTTGCGCATACGCCGTGTGTGATACAAAATATTAAATATATTAAGCGGTTAACTATTAAGTTTTAAAATCAAAAAGAAAATCAAGTGTTTTTTTGAGTAGCACGTGTTGTTTTTTTGTATTTTTTAAACGTTTCATTGCCAAGCCAAGCCATTGCCCTAAAAAATTGTAGTTTAAATTTTAAATTAAAAAAATGCATAGAACTGGTGCCCTTTTTTTGGGCCTAGGCTTAATATTATGTGGCAGTCTAATAACAAATATTGAAGCCAAGGGTAAGTTTTAATTAAAAATATTAAAATAAAGTAACCCTAAAATTAGTTATGAGTTTAAAATCTAAAGATAAATCCTTTTTTTTTAAATGTATAAATTATTTCTACAAAAAATAATATAATTAATGAGACTTCCTTTTGTCCAAAAAATAAACAAATCTATGAATCGATCGATCAATCAAATAGCACTTATCCATATTCGACAGGAAATGGATGCTTCCTTGGCAATTACATTCGTTTTTTATCGTTTCGAGGACTCCTGATGGATGTGTCCCAAAAATCTGATGTTTTTTTTTTGTGGATGAATTGGGAAGGGGTTGGGTTTTATAGGTACTATGGCTTATCTGGAGAATCGCTGAAGTGGCCGGCAGTGATTTACGAAGGAGGGAGGGGGTTCGAATACATGCGATTTATGGCCCGTACATGCAGGAGGATTTTCTGATTTTCGATTTTGATTCGGTTCGAGTTCAAGTGTATCATTTTTTTTTTGGTTTGGTGCTTCAACTATTTATATATGTATGTATATAATGTACCTACTATATTGCCATTAAGCAAATCGGTACACTATCTGGGGGTAACAAGTGGTAGTTCAAATTTCTACCCAATACGACACATTATCGCTGGAATGTCTTGTGTCCACTTATTACGATTCATTTTTAATATAGATTTTAAATATATATATATATATATACCATATATATATTTTTCACCTGTCATGGCTTTTTAGTATTGACAGTATTTTAATCAAGATTCTTTTTAAATCAAAAACAAAGCCCAAAAATATATATTTACAATATGCCATCCGAAATCAAGGGCGTCTGTGGTACTTGAACTTGATCTTGAGGTTGATATTTACTTAATTTTTTTTAGTTAAAAAAATTCTATATTTAATTACGATAATGTTTTACAATTTTGTGATGCATAGGTCTTTGGAAGCTGACTTGTCTGTCATAATTCCCAAGAAAAATATCAAAGCCTTTATTTTTGGCTCATCCTTATATGGTTTTGTATAAGCTGAGTTATTTATTACATATTAATAATATAAAATAAATAAATAAACCACTGAACCCCAAAAATCCAAACCCAAATATAGGCCAAACAATGGCAAACAAGTTCTCTAAGAATGGAAATGTTTGGTTCGCTCCAAAAAAGATTGTTTTTCTAAAACTGGATTATACAGAATTCTAGGAATATTCTCACACTGCTTTCTGTTTTTGTTTTTTTTTTATTTTTTTGGCGGGAATCTTTAGACATTTGAATGGCAAACAAATTAGAGATATTTGTCGACTCACGATGATCATAATCATCGCCATAATCGGCTTACATAATGATCGGAGATCGGTGGCAGAATGTTCAACTATATTCGTATTAATCGATCAGTTAGCAAATTCCCTGGTGATTCCCTGATAATTCTTTGGAAATGAGAACCCTCGTCCAGATCTATAAATACCCCCAGATCCCAAAATGAGATGTGATATGCGATTTAATAAGTATGGTTGGTGTTTGGTAATTCCAACTCGATGATTTTTCTCTGGAATGATGAAAAGGAATTCTGTTTGCTGACGTTTGTTTGCATTTTTTAGGAAATGGGCATTTGAGGGGATTTTTTTTTCGAAATATTCTAAATAATTCAAATCCTATTTAAAGAATCTAAACACTAAACAAACCTAGCCATTACAAACCAAAGTCATCACATCATAATTTAACAAAATGTAATTTATTTGTATTTTCCCATCGCATTCCCAGCTTCTTCTTATTGAAGTTCGAGTTCGCGCATTACTAGCTCTTTATTTATTTTATTTATTTATTTTTTATTATTATTCACTTATTTATCTCCAAGTAGTTTCTTTACAGTTTTTGTTTTTTTTTTCTTTTTTTATTTATTTTTTTTGTAAATCATTTTTTGTTTTGCCGGCGCAAATAAGTAAACAACGTGAGACAACACCATGCTACAAGTTACCGGAAATAGAGATTTTCTTGTTGGTTGTTTTTTTTTTCTTGTCTGTGGATTATCCATTATATAGTCAGCATTATCTATTACCTATTAGACATAGCCATGTGTCGGTAATCGTTGGACAAAGTCGAGTTTTCATGAAAATTATTTAATAAATAGTTGTGTGGGAGTGTCACGATGTTTTAGTAAACGAGGGCTTACTTTAAATTATTAGGAAAAAAAATTTTGAAAGATTATGAATTTTTTAAACAACTATTTGTCTTATAAAATTATTATTATATGATTTAGTTAGATTTGTTTACAATTTACCTACTCTACCTCCCTCTCAGAAATTAATTGCAAATAATTCTCTACCAGATCTTATTCAATTCAAATCCATTGACACTCTTAACATCGGATATTAATTCAATCGGACGTTTTAATTATATATGGTATGTCTCTGGAATTAAATGCTTCATCTGGCATTTCCGTTTGCCAATTTATGTTTTGAAAAATAAATTAGGTTACTGGGTCTATTGCCTACTTTTGTTGGCCAGTGGCGGCTCATAACCATATAACTGACGGCGAACCAATAAATCGTATTTACCAAACAATTAGCCAGACTTTTTGTTTTATTTTGTTTATTCATTGCATTTGCATTTTACAGAAAAAAACCGGAGAAGGGGAACTCTTTTGGCTACCCTCGCTGCCTTTGGTAATTGGAACAAAGAAACAACTTTGACGATTCGACGATTATCGATTACCAAGCAGTCGATGGGCCTTGGTAGCGTAAAATTGCACAATATTTCCGATCAGCATTGGATTCATACTTTTAAATACTATATAGTATAGTATTTTATGGGCGGGGTCTCTCTAGGTCTCTGGGTTGTCTGGGCCTTCCCCGTAATCGACGACATAGCCCTGATCGATAGGGCTTTGGGCCCTTAGCCACAAACAAATTTCCCCCATTTCCGCAAGTCGGTTTTTATCGAGTAAGTCAGAGTAACAGAGAGTGTCTGGGTTTTCCAAAAACATCTCATAAGCGTTTTCACTTAAAGAAATCATATATATTTTGTTATTAAATGTAAACTATACTAGTTTTTTGACTGGGAACCTTTATGATCTATTTTTAAGCCCCATAATTAGCTTTTTTCAAATCAATCTCTATTTTTAAAGCCTTTGTATATGACAGTGACCTATATTTCTCCTTAATATTTGTTTTTTTTTTTGTAGGTTATAGAAAATTGTTGGTAAACAAATAAAAGCCAACACTTTTCCCGACAATTGTTTAAAGTGTTTACTTCGAGAGAGCGGGGGTATGGGCCAAAAACAAGTTCAATAAACTCGTTTGCTCGGCTCTGACTTCGGGCTTTTGGGCCCTGGCTGGTCGGCGACACGTTCTGCCACTTGCCACTCCACTGTTGGTAGTTGCATTCCATTGCCAGATGCAATGCCATGTCGGTATCCCAACCCGAGTTCGAATGCCGAGTCCAAATCCAAATCCGATCGTCAGTTAGTCAAGACTTTTCTTCTCGGCGAGTCATGCGAGTGGCAAGTGCAAGTGGCGCGTGGAAAGCCCATAATTGTGGTTGCAACTTTGATCGCGTATCTGACCCACTGAATGGTCTGAGACCAGGGAGTATGTAAGATCGCCCGGCTTTGTTTTTTTCTTTTCATTCTTTTTTTTTATATTTTAATTATTCAATTTAATTGTAAAACAATGTGGCAGCTGCAACAATTGCGTGTTGCACATAGTTGGAATAGAAAAAACAATTGCAAATCAAATGCCGCCATCGAGCGTATCTCGCACGTGAACTTCGAAGAAGTTTCTTAAAATCGGGTCAAGAGGTTGCTGACGTCACTTGGCAACAAAAAAACAACAAAAAAGAAACCATTTCAATTCAAAACAAGTTTTTTTTTAAAGCTAAGGCCTAAAAGTTATAAAAAGAAAACTGCAGTGGCTTTATTTTCTCAAGGTTTAAGGTTTTGGTTATGTTTTGGTGTTTTTATGAAAATTTAAAATTAAAAAGAGGTTAAAGAAAGGGGCTTGGCTTAAAAAAAGAAAGTTAATTGATAAGAAAATCAAGAAAATACAAAGTTTTATATATAACTTGAATAGTTTAAGAGCTATAGACTCTCAAACATGCGGATAAACTCACGGACAGACGGACAGGGCTATAGAAAGGACTCTACAGTTTTTCTTAATATTTCAGGAAATCTAAGGGGTTTTAAGTTAGATCCTGCAACTATAAAATTATAGGTATTTCCTCCCAAAACTCTTAAAAAATAACCCAACAAAGTCTTTTTCAAAACTACGATCTAAATTTTAGCAAAGTTGGCATCACGTTTTTGCATCGTTTGTGATCAAACAAATTATTAATTAGGGCCCCTGATCAGCTTATCATCAGCAGTGATATTATATTACCCGAGATGTCGACATGGAGCTGATACGACTAGTATCTCATTACCGGGAAGAGGGACTTGGTCAACAAAAAAAAAAAAAAACTTGGTTAAGTGAAAACGAAATGCCAACGAATGCGTTGCCAACGAATGGATGGCATTGGCAATTAATGGTTGTATTCGTATTTATATTTATACTGATGGCTGACAAACTGGCTGACTATGAGGGGGTGTAAAAAAATAAGTGATAACAAACTGGCCCAGACCCAGACCCAGTCCGAGACCGAGACCGAGACCTAGACCGCGACCAAGACCGAGAAAAGAGCCCAAAAGTCTCATTGCCGACCAGGAGGGGGGGACTCTACTCTACTAAGATAAGGAAAGAAAAAAAAAACCACATCCCCTGGTGACTGTGATCTAGGGGGGGTATATCATAAAACAATTACACGAAACAAAGCCAGACAAACATAAACAAATCATCATCATCAGATCGTCATCATCGTCGCGAAATGTCCATGACTGTTGGATTTATTTTGGGCCGTCAATGCAATTGCTGCTTCCCGCTAAAAAGTTAAATATCAAAAAAATGAAAACAAAATATAAACAAACTGGTATCAAGGCTTAATAACAACAATAATGCTGTAAAAACTCCAAATGAATCGAATTTACTGCCAATCAGAACCCACAGCTAACTGGCATCCGAGTTAATTGCAGCAAACGGCTATATAATTGGTTATCTGACCACGATTCGGAATGGAATGTTTTTGTTTTTCCGAGTTCTGGGTCTTATGGCTTTTCGTGCGAACTCCAGAAATTATAATGAAATCATAATACCTCACTACTAAATGCTGTCTGTGACTAACGATCATCCCACGAAAATTTATCCAAAAGAAGCTTTAAAAAGATTAGAGAAGTTATAACTTTTTTTTATATCGATCATTTCTAGATTATTTCTAGGAAGACTCTTATTTTTAAGCTTTCTTTTTATGACTTAAGGGTTTTCAGAGTTTTTAAGATCGATAGGGAAGGGTTGGGACTAGCTTTAGAGTCTCTGAAATTCCAAAATGGTTGTAGGTTTTTATAAATTAGAAGCAACTTTCGATAAAGATCGATGGGCATTGATCGAAACTGTTAAGAATTTAAAAGGAATAAGTTATTATTATTTTAATAATTAAATTATTACTTTAATACAATACTGATTAAGTTTTTAGATCCTCCAGAGTCTCTAGATCTTCAGAGTCTCTTAAAATCCTAAAAGGTTCTAGTTTTTTTTAAAGTTAAGGGGTTATTATCGATTAATATCACCAGGCATTGATCAAAACCTCAAGAATTTACAAGGAATTAGTCTATCTAATAATTTAATTATAACTTTAATATAACAAATAATTACTTAATCCTGATCTTTAGAGCTTCTATAATTCCCAAATGAAATCCATAAGTCTAGTTTCTTGAAACTACTACTTAAAACTATAAATTTAGTTTTATATCATTTGAAATTTACTAAAAACCCAATGAAACTAAACCATTTAAACAATATTTTAATATTTATCACTTGAAACAAAAAGAAAAGTATTTCTTAACAAAAAAAACCTAATATTCAATATAACCAGATCACGTTTAAAGGTTTTTTTGTTCTTTTTTTCATGTCTAGTGATAATTTAGTTATGAAACTTGAAATAAAAGCAATTTTTAAGTGAAAATATAGTCTAGGCTATAAATGTAAACTTAAGGTTATGAGGCTACTTTTACAAATAAATAACAAAAATGCCATTGAAACTTAACAAACAGGAATACTTTTAATAAATTATATTTGAAATAATTAGAAAATATCTGAAATAAAATAACCAATATACCCTTTGATTTTCAAACATCTATTGATTGCTTGATTATTCGATTTTGATTGCAATGTCAGTCTGATTTGTGTTCGTCGTGTGTGCTTTTTCTGAGACTTAATCTTATCGTTTCGTTGATTTTTCCAAAGACTTCAGGGTTGAGATATAAGATCTCACAAAAGTCTGATGACAAATTGATTAATTGTTTTTTGTTATTCGGTTGCTATTTTTTTGATTTTTAGTTGGCAACGAGACAAGCTTTCTGGCGACATCTTTACGGTATTTTGACGAGCAACTACTTCTGGACATCCTACCACGTGCCTCGTGTCCTGGCGAAGATGAGGCCTCCCCCATGGACGAGTTTCCCGATCTATTTACGGGTAAGTTCCCACCAAGTTCCGTATTTCAATAGATTATATAGTAAGTGACCTAAACTATGGGATTACCGGATGAACTTGAACTTGTCCGTGTGTCCGGGTGTCTGTCTTGGCCCAATGTCTTTCCTGCTTTGCTATCAGACTGATAACAGTCCAATTCAATGGCCAATAAATCAGGCAGTAACGCCTGCATAGTCTGTTTATAGAGTCATCACCTGAAAGCAGAGGAGATTGGAGTTACTTACGGACAAGCGGACAACCGGACACGCGGACACGCGATACTGTCATTTGGGGGGAAGTCTTATCGCTTTTGAACTTGAATACCATACCGCGCTACAGACCACTTACAACTCAGATGTATGGCGATATCTGTGGATGGGAATGGGTCTAGATTTTAATAAGAACCCCGATAAGATTTCGACGGTAAGAAAAAATTAAAAAAAAAATAAAAGATTATATACGAACTGAGAGTTTAGACCTAAAATTAGGGAATGACTTGGTGTGGGATCGATATCTAATCCGTTGCCAAGTGATTTTTTGATTGGATCTGGTGGGCGGCTAAGATCCCTTTGTGGTAAGAGAATAAAATAGCCCCTGACTAGTTTATTGTTTTATTAATCAGACCTAGCGTCGACAATGAAAACTAATTAATTTTTTTTGTATTTTCTTTCAGTGGAACAACTTCGCCAGGGTTGGGTTGTCCTGCACGTTTTTGCGGCAGTCTATTTCTTTATCCTGCTGGCTATCATCTGCAATGATTACTTCCTGCCCACCGTGGAGTGTATCTGCGAGGATCTCCATTTGTCCAAGGATGTGGCAGCGGCCACCTTTATGGCCACAGCCACCTCCATGCCAGAGTTCTTTACGAACACTATTAGTACCTTGATTTTGGATTCAGACATGGGTCTGGGCACGATAATAGGGTCTTTGATGTTCAATACTCTGGGTGTGGCAGGATTGGCGGCTCTAGCTATCGATAAGGTAAGTTCTTGAGACTATAACTAGTATATAGGTTCTTTATCGTGGCTAGACTTTACTTATAAATGAATCACAATCGTATAATAAGGATAAACCAATCAGAAATTATTAAAAAAAAGACTTCGGGGACACGCGGACACCTCCCCATCGTATCAGCTGATTAAATCAATGACATACTCTACTAAAAATAACCATTTCAATTCATATTCAAAGTACTTTGTAAATTACCCGATTTGATAAGAACCTTTCTAATCAAGGTACTATAGGAATAACTAATTTATGAATTATAAACCGTGACTAATCTTAAGGAATACCCTATATATTTTTAGCCCGTTCAACTAGATTGGTGGCCGATTGCCCGGGACTGTTTCATTTATATCTTCAATACGATTATCCTGCTGGTATTGGCCTGGGGCGGCAGCATATCCTTTACCGAATCCTGCATTATGATGGGATTTTTGGTACTCTATTATTTGATTACCTTCAATAATAACAAGTTTATGCCAGCCATTCGGGTGTTTATTGAGGATCGTATGAATTGTTGTTTCTCAACGCGTTATGGTGAGTTTTGGGTTTTTTTTTTTCTTTTTAGGGTCTTTATTAAATATTTTTTTAATATTTTAAGATTTAACGGAACCACCAGAGAACAGTGCCAAGGCTCAGCTGCCTCTTAAGAAGGATCCCCTGTCGGGAGATGGTCTTTTTGTGGTTAACCTGCCAGAGAATACCTCATCCATGTCCTCCACTGCCAACCTCACGCATCCCAAGCATTGTAGGTTTTTTAGCATTGAAGAGTTTTAATTTTAAATATTATTTATAATTTTAAAATTTCCTTTTTTTTTTAGGGAATGGCGAGGACGATGATGAGGATGATATGCCGAAAAGCATTTATGCCTATCCCCATGATGCCTCCACTCTGATGAAGTTCTGGTGGATCTTTGTCTTTCCCATCAAGTTCGCCCTCTCCTGGCTGATTCCACATCCCATGAAGTACCGTCGCCTGTATCCTTTGTCCTTCATCATGTGCATCCTGTGCATTGGCGCCAATGCCTATCTGATTGTCTGGATGTTGACGGCCTTTGGTGTGGCTATTCATGTGCCCACCATTGTGATGGGTCTTACATTCCTGGCGGCTGGTTCCACCATGCCAGAGGCAGTTTCCAGTTTAATTTCTTTAAGAAATGGTGAGTTTTTTTAACTAAAAATTAAGGTAAAATTTTAATTAAAAAATTTAATATTTTTAGGTGAAAATGGCATTGGAGTTTCGAACTCTCTAGGGGCCAATTCCTTGGCTATCCTGCTCTCCTTGGGCGTGCCATGGTTCATCAAGAACTGCATCCATTATGGCAGCGGGGAACCGCAGCAAGTGGGTACCCAGGGCATCGAGTACAATATCCTGATCCTGATCATCTCCACCATCGCCCTGTTCATCATTCTCAGCTTCAGCGGCTATCGTCTCACCAAACGAGTGGGCGTGGCCCTCTTCACAGTCTACGCCGTCTTCATAGTCCTCCAGATCCTGATCGAGATGAATGTCTTCTTTCCCCGCGACTGCAGCAGTTAGT
Source organism: Drosophila bipectinata (assembly GCF_030179905.1). Lineage (NCBI taxonomy): Eukaryota > Metazoa > Arthropoda > Insecta > Diptera > Drosophilidae > Drosophila > Drosophila bipectinata. The sequence goes on along the minus strand of NC_091734.1, from coordinate 5,237,601 downwards.
CTTGGTCACAAACTAAAAGAAGAAAAAAAAAAGAAAAGAAAAACTGGTGCTGGCACCAGGAGATTATTACCAACAAAACCTATATATTATTATATATATATTGGATCCCCGTTTTTTTTTTTTTTTGTTTGTTTTTGTATAAAATAGTTTACGCTTTGATTATTTCGTAAGACTGTCTTTTTTAGGTTTAGATTAGATTCCGGCGACAGTGGCGATTTCTATTTATTACGCATTGTATATAGTGTATATAATATATATATATAGTATATCCAGTAGCCAGTAGTTGGACGATCCACAAATGTTTGAACCGTTACCAAAGCCCAAAACGAGATACTAGCAGTTAAGATACCAAGTGCCCGCCAATTAAACACAAAAATCTTCCTGCCTTAAAAAAAAAAACGAAAAAATGAAAAAATCATAAAAAAAATATATAAAAATAATTTACAAAAAACGATCTGTTGATATTCCCGCTCTATGTGTGTAACCTTTAAGAAATATTTGTTAACACTTGATAATGATACGCCCTGATACCATTGTTATTAATTTATAAATACATTCTAAGACAAATATTATCAAATCGGTGTTTTTTTTTTTTTACTCATTCGGATTTCAAGTGGGGTAGCCATGGGACACTCTCGAGTGGAAATTGATTAGCTGGAAAGGTTTCCTAAAACTAATAATATATATACATACAATAATAAACACACACTTTGCTTTCACTTGGCGTTTTTTTGTTATATTTTTTTTTGTAATTTTTTGTATAATTTCTTTTTTTTTAGAGGGATTTACAAGCCCTGCACAGTGGAGGAGTGGAGTGTGTTGTTGGAATTATCTTAAAAAAAAAACACAAATCATTAAATGAGATCAAAGATTCGGCGATTAACATACAATAAATATACCACACATTATAAATACAAATATTAAATATTAATTAGCATTTAGGAGGAAATCAAAAGCAAAAAAAAAAACTATTCTAATCCATTGGTGTGTATCTTAGAGATATTTATAAATATATATATGTATATTATTAATATTTATGGGAGATTTAATCGTTTTTTTCTTTGCTCACTTGCATTGTGGGCAAAATGTCTTGGATTTTGGAATATTTGGGGCTTGGGGAGGGATGGGAAGTTGGAGAGAGAGAGAAAGAGATGCTGGAGCAGGCGTGTGCTAATACTTAGAGTTAGAGTGTCGAGTGTCTACAAGTTAAACATACACACACACACAACAACACACAGAAAAACACAACACATCCTCGCCGTTATTGGGCACAACAAGTTTTAGAAACCTGTTAGAAACTAATACACAAACAGAAGTGTGTGTCTGTGTCCTGCAAGCCTCCTCCTTGTCCTCCTGTTCATCCAGTTCCATCCTGTTCCTCCATAAACAAATCAGTCTGAGCAATTACAATTCAAATGTGCCTGTTACAGCTGCTTTCAGCTGCTGCCTAACAACCTGTCGTCGAACCACCAATTGGCACAAATCCTAATCGATATGCTAGCCGCATACGGATGACTGTGCTCTCTATAAATGGAATCAAGGATCTCAAGCGCCACAATGAGCAGCGATTACTAAGCAACATCGCCCAGCCTTGGACATGGGCAATGGCTAGTAATACTGGTGGTTGTGATGTTGGCGGTGGCGGTGATTCTATCAATGATGACGGTGATAATGATGGGTATTCTATCCCACAATTAGGTGCAGCAGTGATGTCCATTTTTGACATAGTAGTTGTGCATGGCCACGGTGCCATTTTTGCTGTAGCTACCGCTGGAGGAGCTGCCATTGTACTGCATGCAGCTGGAGGTGTTGCCTCCGGCACCTCCAGAACTCGAACTACTACCCGCAGCATTGGCCTCCTCCGTGCTGGGGGCCGCGTCGAAGGCCTTAATGGGATTCTGGATGATTTTGCAGGTAAACTGGCGATGCGGTCCCGGTTCCTAAACAATAAAGATTAAATATTGTTATGAGTTTAAAGCTTTGATGGACTTACCTTGGGTTGGATGGGAAAGCAACACCAAAGGATGAAGGCTATGAAGGCCACCAGGGTGCCCACCAGCAGTATAAAGTCTTCAATGGTCTATAAAATGATATAATCTGCTTTAATGATTATTAAGACAAGTTTAAAAGGAATAAAGACTATCTAATAAAGAGGTTTAGTAGTACCGGGTATCAAAATATACCTTTCTATAGCCATAATCTCCTGCTACCTCTTAAATCCTAATTATATATAGCTGTCTTCAGACCACACTTCCAATTGGAAGTAATTTTATAGTCATTTTTATACAACAAAATGAGTTTAAAGCTCTCAATTCGTAGACAACAAAAAACAGTGACTCCCTTATGTTTCCTCACACAACCGTGAAATGAAACCAATTTGTGGAATAAAGAATATAGAAATATCCTTAAAACTTACCGGCTCCTCGCCCAACAAAACATGATTTATCAAATAAACGAAATCATCGAACGGTGTCATATTTTTCTGGGGGGACACTGACTCTGACTCTTCGGGGTCCGGGCTTACAAAAACGCTTTGGATTTTTTTGGCTTTTGCTGTTTCGTTTCCTAAATGGTAATTAACGGCTTATTACGGGCCGTCAATGGGGAACAGCATGTCCGCTGTCCGTCCGGATTATTTGGTAATCACGGGCATGGCCACCGAAAAATCGGCACAAAGTTTTTCACGAATTTTCCCCAGGACAGCAAAGTTCGGCCTAGCGCCAGTGATGCCAGACTGTCGTTTGGCCTTTAAGGATGTGGCCACTCTGACTGGGATCTGGTTAAAATACTGACTCTAAAAAATATACTTTATTTATCGATAGGTTTCATATCAAATTAAGCGCTAAATTTAAATATTTGTAGCCTGGCGGGCATTCAGTTTAATTATTGGGGTTTATTTAAAGTCATTTTAAATAATATTTTATACAATATATATTTTTTGTAAATAAAATACTGCCATGATAACTTATCGATATTTATCCTAGTATATCCTTACAAACGCCCGCCAATTTTGAATTTATTAGGGAGCTTTTACACTTGAAAAAATTACCATTTTCTAATGTTGAATATTATTAAATCCCTCCCTTCAATTAAAAACACCTCTAGTTTTTATATTTTAATCAATTGTTATGCAATTTATTTTATACGCTATGTAAATATAATTTGTTCACAACTGGTATATAATTATTATTTTCATTTTTTTTTGTTTTCTTATTTTCGTTTTGATTTTTAAGCAGCTGCTTTCAACAATTGTTTCGTTTTCGTGTTTTCTTTTCTTTATTTTTTTTTTACTTTATTTTTAAGGGCAAATCGAAGGATCTGCTCACTATATAATTTAGTTTTGGATGATTCTGCGAGAGTGGCTCGTATGCATGTATTTCATTTTGTAATTTTTATTTTTATAATTGTAATTCGGCTTAGCTACAACTAACGGGGGCGATTTTAATGTTAATTTTCATTTATTTTTTTCTGTGCACAGGGCACAGGTGGGCGCCCCTCTACACTGCTCCCCCCCGAAACGATCGATCTTATTTGAATTATTTTTTATATTCTTTTTTATATATACTTTTTATTTTAATTTATTTTTCGTGTTTGCTTTTAGAAATGTTAACAAATTTACAGACTTATATTGTTATTTCAATAATCATGTATTTTATATGAAATACATATATACTATACGTATGTATAGGTATATATATATTTATATTTAATTTATATATATATGTATGTATAGATGCATTATATAATATGCATTGAAATGTGTCAACAGGATGTTTTGTTTTTTTTTAGTGAGGGAAATTGTCAGTTAAAAGGGGGGAAAACCAGAATTATGTCCTCTTCCATCATCGGGCGACTTAATTTTATGTAAAAACTGATTTCTCTAAAATTCGTCTTACATTCTCATTAATATCATTATTCATTTTTTATGTATTTTGTTTTTAAAGTAAGAAAAAGTGCCACTGGAACCCACTTTTGTATTTCTCTCTCTGTATTTTATACGTTTTTTGTGTTTAATTGCATTTGATTTATATATTTAGGTAATTGTTTACCATTTATTCGGTTTTTTTTTTATTTTTTTAGAATTTAAATGCTATAAGTAAATACCTGCCTGCCTAAAAACTTTTGACTTTCCCGCCTTTTTTTCTTATTTTTTGGTATTACTTTTCGATTTTCGAACCCGTCACTTGCTAACTTGGCTTTTTAAAAACTATTTTGGCTTATTCGCTTAGATACTCCAACTACACTACACTACATACGTCATATTTTTTTTTTCCTTTTATTTAATAATACACTCAAAAAAAAATCCCAAAAAAAAAATATTTAAACTTTCTTTAAAACAACATACACTCACACAAATACACAAACACACACACACTACAAACACACAGAGAGACACATTTCTACTTAAAGTTTATATTTAGAAGATCGTTGATGTATATATTCCATACATACAGGACATTCTTCCTTGCTCCTATAGTAGAGTATATCATTAATTTTAAATATTTGTTAACTTGGCTAATAACTTTTTCGAAATATTTGTTTTTCAGTGCAAGCTACAACAAAAAACCAAAATGTGGGTGGTGGGCGGTTTGTTTTTCAAGGATTCTGGAATGCTCAGAGCGAGATAGATAGATACGGTAAGAGTAGTAGAGCGAAAGAGACGGTTTCATAGGTGGTGTTTGCAAGTGTGTGTGTTGTTGGGTGTTTTTTAGTTTTTAATTTTTTATAAATTTTTTATTTGCATCTGCACAGCAGAGAGTATAATTTTAGTGTCTTCCTTAATTTTCCTTCTTTTTTTTGCATTTCACTAATGGGCACACCAGCGGTCAAAATAATGGCATGGCCATCTCTGAAAATCATAATTTAAAAACCCTTAACTGTGTTATGTAATTTTTTTTTAATCTAAAATGGTTATTTTTTATTTGAAAAAAAAAAAATTGGTTTTTAAAATGTTTTCTTTAGTTTACAATTTATTTCGAAATTCTAATGGCACTACAATTATTTTGCCCACGACTGTACTTATGTATTGTATGTGTGTGTGTGTGTGTGTGGGTTTGTTTTTATTTTTTATTTTCTATATAAAATGTTTGAGTGTTTTTAGTTGCTGTGCTTACAACTTTTTTGAGTTAATTTTTTCCTTTTTCGTTCCACTGTGCGTGTTCGAGTGTGACCTTGTTTGAATAATTTTTTGTGGTTTTTTTTTGGGAAATTGCAATATGTATATTTTATTTATTTTACTTGTTTTTATATATATATATATATTATATATATGCTGTATATATGTATAGTTGTATATAAAAGAGCATTTCGTTTCGATTAACGCCTAACAAAGTTTCACGATCGTGTTCGATTTCGATTTCGTTTTTATTTTTAATTTATTTTTCCATTTAAATGCAGTTATTGACCTGAACATTGTTTTTTGTTGCTTTTGTTAAAAATTAATTAATTCTTATTTCCATTTTCTTTCCACACGCTCTATATAATAATGTTATGTATTTATGTATGTATGTATGTATTTTTTGTTAATGTATATTGAATTTTATTTATTTCTTTTCTTTGTTTTTTTTTTCTTCTTAATAGTTGAACAACTTTTATGGCTTTCACTTTTGGTTTTTATTCTTTTTTTATATATGTATAATTTTGTTTATATTTTATGTTTTATTTCATATTGCTTTCAAGAATTTCTTGCGTATCTTTTCTTTTTCTTTAAGTGTAAAAAATTGAATTTTTCTTTCTTTCTTTTTTGCGAAATGTTTTCCTCTCTAACTCTTTTGTTTTTCTTGACTTTTCATTTTCATTTGTTTATTTGGTGTTTTTGTTTTTGTTGTCTTGTGCTTTGTTGTTGTTTTTGTTGTTGTATTTTTTTTTTTTAGATTTCTGACGTCACAAAAATTTCACGTACAATGTCGCTGTGGTTGTTGTTGTTGTTGTTGGTTCTCGCAACGGATTCTCAAACAAAATATTTAATTAAAAAAAAATTATAATTATAAAATGAAGTATTGTGTGTTCTCTTAATTAAAAATATATATATTATATGTACACTGAAAAAAAAAATTCTGAATAAATAAAAACTCACACACTCTTTCTTCTTCGAAAAAAAATTCAAAAGTTCCAAGTGATACACTGGAAGAAATTCCAAAACAACCTTAGTTATTACAAAAAAAAATATATAATTTTCTCCAGAGTATCGAACTTGAACTTTTGAATTTTTTTTGTGATTTTCTTTTTGGATTCGGGGCTGTTAGAGGCTTACAATATCGGTTCGTAAATAAATAATTGGCGCTTAAAACTAAATCGTTGGCTTAACTTAGGCATTAAAATATACAATCTATGAATAGTGGTCACAAATAAGTATTTGTTAAATGTTAAATTGTCGGTACTAATATATATATATATATATAACAATAGGCAACAACACAGAGCAGAGAACTGATGTAGGTTATGTGTGTATTTTGGCTCGAAAACAAAAAAAAAACAGAAGCGATTAAAAAAAAAATTATGATAGTCCAAATAATGGGGTTGGGAATTATGAGGTAGAGTTTCGAACTCTTTTTCGAACTCTTTATATTTTTTTTAAATCGCTTCTGCAGCAGACATTTGCAGCTTTTTTGCAATAAAAAATCAATCAGGAGATTTTTACTTCTTTTGTTATTTTTTTACAATTTAAATTTGTTTTACTTTGTGTGCGTTTTTTTTTTTGGCAAGTGTATAAGTGACAGATACAGAGACTGGGCTAGGCTGGGCTGGCGGTTGGACAGAGATAGAGATACACGACTTAAGCTTAAACACAAAATACAGGCAGGCTTTTGGATCCTTTTTCGGGGGTTTTTTTGCTTTTTTTCGATCGAATCCGCCACGTTTGCATCCATTTAGAATCCCTCAACGTGTCCGCCGCCTGGAGCTACCGTTTCGACCATTCGATTGGTGGGTATCCTGGCGCGGATTGGACAATTCTTATGACGTCTCTAAAAATCATACCTTGAAGGTCTTTTCGCGTCGATCACGCTGCTGTTGCTGTTGCAATTGTTGCAACTGTTGTTGTTGTTGCTGCTGTTGGGAGTCTCGCTGATGGTGTTCCCTTTGGTGTGAGTGACTGCGATGACCGCTTCCTCCTCCTCCAGTGGTTCCACCTCCATTATTGCCACCAGGTTGCAGCATGGAACTCATAGAACCGGCACTGCAGAGGGCCGTGGAGGTGACATCCTCACAGGCATAGCTAGCGATGCGATGATCGCTGCGAGATCTCTCCCGATCGTGACTGCGATGGTGATCACCACCACCTCCTCCTCCTCCTGCTCCTCCGGTGGTTCCGGTGCCTCCTCCTCCGCTGGCAGTCACCACCACGCCATTGCCGCCGTTACGTTTGCTGGGCGCCGCCTGTTGCTGGGACCGACGATTCCCCAGACGCTTCAGCTCATAGTCCCGGGCATCGGCCACATCGAACGTGGCTGCCCTCTGACCCGTCTTGCTGTGCTTCCCCCCACCCAGTCCCGTGGATGTGGTCTGCATTTCGTAGGCCTGCGGGTAGTACTCATCATACTCGTGCTCCTCGCACAGATTGGCATTGCAGGTGATCTGCTCCCGATCCCGTTCCCGATCCCTGTCACGATCTCGATCCCGATCCCGATCCCTCTCCCGTTCACGATCTCTTTCCCTTTCCCGTTCGCGATCTCTTTCCCGCTGCTGTTCTCGCTCCCTGCGATTCTTTTTCGGTGGCAGGGGTATGGGCGCCTGCTGTCCCGGCGCCGGCTGTCCTTGGGTTTGGGTGGCCGCCGCTGCGTGCAGCGATGTGGATGAGGCGCCGCGACGCACCACATCCACACCGCCGCCGCAGCAGGCGCACTCCTACAATTCCGTCACAGAATATAGATCGCTATGGTTGCTAATCGCCACACTGGTGGCAGCTGCCGCAGCAGCAGCAGCTCTCTGTTCTCCACGTTTCAGGGATCTATAGAACATGGCCTGTTGTTGTTGTTCTATCAGCAACTGTTGTTGTTGTTGTTGTTGCTTTGTTGAGAAGTTGTTGTTGTGTTGTCGCTGGTAGAAGGCCTGCTGTTGTTGCTGTTGCTGCTGCTGCTGCTGCTGTTGCTGGTGATAGCTGCTGTCGTAAGAATGTTGCTTCTTGGTGATCAACTGACTGGGATACTGCTGTTCTATATAGCTTCGGGCATTATCCAGAGTCTCTGCTCTACGGGGTCTTTCCCTCTCCCTTTCTCGCTCCCTCTCCCGCTCCCTTTCACGCTCCTGTTGCTGTTGTTGCTGCCTCAAGCTTGCAGATTTCGGGGGCAGAGTCTGCATATGATTGGCATTGCTGGTATCGATGGCCTTTTTGTGTCTATTCTTTGGTGGCAACGTGGGCGGCTGTTGTTGCGGCGATTGTACCGCCACTGGTTGCAACTTCTGGGTCTGGGGCCGTTGCAGGGAACGATATTGCCCCAAGTTAGCGGCACAGAGCGGCTGGGCCGAGATCTTTGACTGGGAAGTGGGTATTTCGGGCAGTGGCTGGTTCACAATGGAGGCGGGATTCAGGGAGCGTTGTTGCAACCTCGGTGCTGCTGTCGGCAACTCACTGCTCTCAATGCTATAGACAGCCGATGGTGGCAATATGTGGGTGGTCGGTGGATGCAACTCTCTCTGCTGCTGTTGCTGTTGTTGTTGCTGTTGTTGTTGCTCTCGTTCCCTCTGCTGTTGGAAGGCAATTAGTTGCTGTTGTTGTTGCTGCTGCAATGCCAGTAACTGTTGCTGCTGCTGCTGCTCCTTGGCATAGGAGCTGCCCACGCCCGTGGTGCCGGGTATTTCCGTAAAAGTATTCACTATCTTTGGTTTGGGCGGTGGCGGTGGTGCAGGTTGTGGCGGTGCTGGTGGCACCACCATTTGTTGTTGCTGCTGTTGCTGCTGTTGTTGCAACTGTTGTTGCTGCAATTGCTGCTGTTGTTGTTGCAGCTGCTGTTGCAACTGTTGCTGTTGCTGCTGCTGCTGCTGTTGTTGTTGTTGTTGCTGCAACAAATACTCCTGCGGTATGCAGTCCGGCTGCTGGCAGTAATCCTTAGAAACGGTAGCTATCGACGGAGTCTTGGCACTTCGCAGATTTGGGGAATGAACGGCCGGAACATTGGCCACCGCCGATGTGGCACTCACCGCCGACACGCCCTTGAGGGAGCCACCATACCGCCCGACATGCCTCAAGGTGGCACACTTATTGGCCGTCGCAGCGGCCGATATGATGTTTAGATTATTATTCTGACCCCGGACCGCCTTCGGACCAATGCTAATGTACTTGGGATCGAAGCGATTGAAGCTGTTGTTGGTGACATCCCGAGGATCTCGATCGTCGCCAAAGTCACCGTCCAGACCATTCCCAGTGGAGCGACATATCCCAGCATTCGAGGTCTGGGCGGAGAGTACCGAGCGTATGGAGCTGCCAGTGGAACGGGGCAGGGTGGCCGAGGCGAATATGTTCTTCAGAGAACTCTGATGCTGATTGATCTGGCTGATTGATTGATGTTGCTGCTGCTGCTGTTGCAGTTGCTGTTGCTGTTGCTGCTGCTGCTGTTGCTGCTGCTGGACTGTGTTGCTGCTACTGCCTGCATGGGTGCTGCAGGCAAGCGAATCTCAGTAGAAGTCGTTCGATTCGAGCGTCTTACACTGCTTGCTGAGCGTCGCGTACTTTCCATTGTTCGGTCCTGGCAGGTATGACGCGGACTGTTGATGATGCGACGGCAGTCGACCCAGAGTATGGTGACCAGACCTAGAAGATATATTTAAGAATTATTAAAGGTTTCTATTTCTATTTTTTTGGGGTGAAAATAGTTGGAAGGTAGATTAGTAAGCCTGGTGGTTATTTTTTTATAGAAAAGATGGATCTTATTGGGGAAGGCTATTTTAGAAAGAAAATAAGAGCTAAGAACCTACAAGAACCTCTTTAAAAATAGATAAAGACTCCTAGATTCCTATATCTATAATAATAGACTCCTATATGTTATAGGAACAATGGTCTCTAAGATAGAACCTTTTTGGAAAATAATAAACCTTCAAGAACCTCTTAAAAAAATAATTGTAGACCTCTATATTTTATAGAAAGAATGGTGTTATATGGAAGCTATATTAAGAACTGTATATTTTTTTTAGAAAGAATGGGGTTATATGGTCGATCTATATTTAATTAGCACAAGAAAACCTACAAGAACTTTATAAGAAACATAAACATAGACCTCTATATTTTATAGAAAAGGAAGTCCTATATTAGGAACCTTTTTGGAAAGGATACACCTACAAGAACATTTTCAAAAAATAGATATATCTGTATTTTATGGTAAGAATGGTCTTGTATGAAAGTTTCTTTGAAATTAGAACCAAGAATGCCTTAAAAAGCCTCATTATAAACATAAATGTAGGTCTTTATATTCTATAAAAGATATTATCCTAACTTTCGAACCTATTTATAAAGAGAAGAGGTTGTTATACTCTTTAAAAATATTTATAAAACTTAGTATAAATATTCTCTTTGACTTTTAACTTCTACTAACTCCTTTCAAAAGAAATATTAAAGATAATCTAAAGAAATACAAGTATAAAGGTATTATAAAGTATAAATACAAATATTAAAAGGTAGATAAGATATTATATCCATTTATCATAAAACGAAGACCTAGACCCTCTCGATTCCCTATTTTTCCCTAACAAACCGAAAGAAATAAACATAAAAATGACTCCCCTTTTAAATTTTAATTATTTTAGCTAATAATCATTTTTTAAGACTTAAAACTTAAAACAAAATAAAAAAGTTGTAACCTATAAGGTTCTTGCTTCAAGCATCTTAGTTTATTATTATTATGATAATATATTTCACATTTCATACATAAATAAAATTAAAAACCTTGAAAATAAGACTTGAAGATCCCAAGTCCTGAAAGTCCTTTTCTTAAAATTTTACTTTAAAAACAAAAAATAAAGAACCAAGATTATAGCCTGCATCTTTCGAAATCTTAAGAATCCTATTCTTTTCTATTAAAATTTTAATTATTTTATTGGTTAGTAAGCCACTTGTGGGGTTTCTTAATTTTGTTTTTTTTTAATGTCGTGGTATGTGTGGGTGGGTCCGTGCTGGTTGTCTTTATAGTTGTGTGTTCACTGTAGTGTGTCTGTGTATGTTTGTGGGTGTCTACTGTCGGTGTTCTCATGCAAGTGCATTACAAAAACAACAAAATACCAAAAAAATACCAAAAAAAATACATAAACTTTAAAGAAAAAAAATTAAGAAATATTAAAATAAAATAAAATATTTTAAAAATTCTAACAGTCTCAGCTAAAACTTAAAAAAAAGGCTCTTGGCATTTTAATGGAAAAAAATCGCTAATCAAATGAAGGTTTTTAAGTTTTTAAATTAAAAAACTAAAAATACAACATAAGAAATTATAAAAAATTTAAGAAAAATAATACTATTTATAAAAAAGTAAATTTTTAAAGTTTTTTCTTGATTAGCGATTTTGAAAAAAAAAAATGAAAGAAAAGGATATATGGTCTAAGGAAGGAGGTCAGGGGTCAAAGGTATTTTTTTTTTTAACTTTCTCATTTTTTTAAGGGGTAAGAGGTAGGTAGGATTTTTTTTTGTTTTTTTTTTTTTAAAGAAATCATATGAAATTAAAGTTCATGCCTTGTGCCATGCACCAAATCATAGCAGGGCGGCGGCGACGGTGACCTTCGACCGCTGGCCCCGCCCATTAGCGTCATCGCCCCCGCCTGCCCCGCTGAGTTAGTTCTATGCTGTGTGTTGTTGCTGTAGTAATGGTTGTTGCTGTGGTGGTTGTTGCTGTACAGGTGTTGTTGTTGTTGTTGTTGTTGTTGTAGTAGTGGTTGTTGTTGTGGTTGTTGTTGATAGCCGGCTAAGGTGCCATGCTGTTGATTTTGGTGGTTGTGGTGGTGGTGGTTGTTTTGAGATGAATTGTGGCTGGATTGTGATGAAGGTGATGCCACCAACCCTTGTCTCAGGCCGGCCGTTCCATTACGGTACGGCGTCACGCCATTATGTCCATTAGGTCCTCCGCCGCCGATGATGCCTCCTCCACCGCCGCCGCCGCCGCCCCCTCCTGCACCGCCCATGCCGGAACCACCGCCGCTAAGAGCACCAGTACCGCCCGAGGCTGCCTGTTGGTGGTGCAACAGTGTTCGGTTTATCGTTCCAGTGCCCATGGGAGCTGTGGGCGAGATACTGGCACTGGGCGCATTCGAGGCAGGAAACAGTGGCGCCGTCTCCGATTTATCCGCATCCAAGGGGGGTCTACAAAGTAATCATTATAACATTAGTAAGTCTTTGTTGGTGCTACTCCAATGCCCTTACCTCTTTGTCAAGTAGATCCAGGCATGGGAATCGGCATAGACCAGTATGGTTAGCAGGAAAGAGGTCAGCAGTCCTGCCACCATCATCAGGCTGAGTCCCAGTAGCCCACCGCCGCACAGACCACGCAGCGCCTCCTCGTAATGCCGATCTATGGCCCGACGATCCAATGTGGCCGATAAGGTGGTCAGATTACGATGCGTCTCCTCCAGGTCATGGTCCATGGCGGTCAGGGTGCGTTTAATGTCAATCGGTGGATAGGTCTCCTGGACCATGCTGTTCCATAAAGAAAACTGATAAGTAAGAAAAGAATAGGAGTTGGTATTCAATGACTCACCGCTGCATGAGCTCCACACTCTCCCGGGCCCGATCCACCAAGTCCCGGGATTCGTTCAACCGCAAAATGAAACGATTTCGTGGCGTTCCACAATTCAGGAAATCCACGTACGGGCTCCGCTATAAAAACCATATAAGTATTATAAATAAAATCTTAAAAAATCTTAAAGATTAACCCACCATTCCCACTTGACGGCACATGTAGTCATGGGGACGCATACAAAAGTCACCGGCAGCCACACTGAAGGCCAGATAGATGCCCGCCAACAGCCAACAGATGATGATGCAGAACAGACCCGAAACGCTGAAGAAGATCAGAGTGCAACGTGACCGCCTAGCCACACCGATCACCAGGACGGTGCACAGCAGCAGGAGTATGGTGAGGAAGGCCAAGGTGGCGGGCCAACGTATCGATTCATAAAATTCACCCAACTAGTTAAGGGATTAGAAGAAGATTAGTTATAATCTTAAGATGGATAACCATTAAGCTCACCTGAAGTAATCCCATGAGGGAAGTGTCGTTCTCCTGGCCCTTGGCCTTCATGAAGTAGTGCACCATGCTGTCCAGGGAGGCCACCGCCCGGGAGGTGTTCTCCGTCACCAGGCGAGAGGTCTCGATGAGGAGCATCACCACGGTCTGATTGTATTGTGGCTTCTCCACCAGTTGCTCCACCCTGTGGCCGGCCATGCGGGTCTCCAGATCATGTTTGATGCTCTCCGTCTAAAAAATATAAAGGATATTATTTAATATTTTGTTTTTAAAATTAAATCCTTATTTTTAAAATATTAAAAGCTTAATAGTTCAAAGAAGAGGAAGGATTTTATAATACCACCCCCTCTTTTTGGAAACAAAAGCCCCTCAGGGGGAAAAAAAATGAAAAATAGTTTTCCATCCGCATAGGGTTTTTGGGGGGTTGGGGGGTCAGGTGGATCCACACACACACATCACTAACCACGCCCCAGCCCTTTGGCCGCCCTCTTTGTGCCTGGAGATAATTAATAGCGTTTTAGTCAAGGATCTCCTCTGTCGGAGCAATGCCAGGCCAGGCATCTCTGTTTGGCCCTCTTGGCTCGCTCTTGTCCTAAAGTCCCGTTATTCGTCTACCCTGGTCTACCTTTGATGCTCCAACAGCCTTATACCCAAAGAGAAATGTTAGTCTTCATTTATTTTTTAAATATTTTTTTTAAAATAATGTAAATATACAAAAAAATAAATAAAATATATTTAAAATTATTATAAATAAATATTTTTTTTTTAATATTAATATCTATAAGTAGTACCACCACTAACATTTTCCTTTAGGTGTACAAGTGCTCTTCCCTTCTCCTATCTCCTTATCGGCTCGTTTGCCTCTCTCACTCCAGCCCACTCTCTCTCGTGCTCCCTAGGCCCACCCCACTGTCTTGTGTGTCTCTGTTTCTGTCCTTCCTCTCCTCTCCTCTCCTGTCTCTCTGTCTGACAAAGTTTATGAATAGCAAAGCTTTGGCTGCGAGGACACTTCCCCTTGTCCTTATATTCCTGTGCTCCTTGCACCTACATACACTCCGCTTAGGACCCCCTCGTGGCCACGTAACTGTCAACACAGGAGCAGCAGCCAGCTTTTAGGTTGATTATAATGAACAAGAAGGAGGCTGTAAAAAGAGAAAAGGAGCCAGGGAGTAAGAGAGTGGGTGAGCGGGTGACTCTGACTCTGAATCTGTTACGGTAACGGTAACGCCAGAAGTTTATGAAAGCCAAGAACTAGGCAAGATTTTCTAGTTTGGCCGGGGGATTTGAATGGAATGGGGAGTAGGGGAGTAGGAGGGGGAGTACAAGGAGCTGGGGGAATAGGAAATAAGGAAAGTGCGGAAGTAGGAGAGCTGGCAGTTGGTATAACCAAGCCATGTAACAGATTCCACTTCAGACTACATGTCCCCCCCACCAACTCTCAAGGAAATGGTCCTCTAAATTAAGAAATCCTTTTAAAAAGCATCAGTACAAGGATATAGGGATATAGATATAAGGATCGAGTTTAAAACTAAGAACTTACCTGTTTCTTGAGGGTTAGCACCAGGCCCTCCACCTTCTTGCCAGAACCAAAGGCCTGCAGTAAGCCATTGTGGAAATCATCATTGCCATACAAGCCTATAATGAAGAATAAAGATCAAAGAGTTAGTGAGATCAGTTTTGGATCAATAAAATTATGTAAGATATTAGTGGAGGGCAGGTCAGTGATGTAACACAAGAGTCACGACTCGCGACACACATTTTCCTCCCATTTCTGATTCAATTAAGCGCGTAGTACGCCCCGAGTTGACTAATTAAATTATTATTTCATCGTCGCCGCCAAAACGATGACGCATTTGGCTTCTGGTTTTATTTGGTTTCTGGTTTTAAGTTTAAATTGTGGGCTTTTGGCTGCATTGGAGTCCAGTTAGTGTTCTGGCTAATTGCCAACCGACCACAAAGCACGCGATGCAGCAGGATTTGGATAGAGTACGTGACTTGGCAGCTCCATACCAAACCATACCAGCTCCATACAAGCCAACGCTAGCCATAAAAACAACAAAAAAAAAATCGAATTAGACCTTTTGGGGGCAAGGAACTGATATCAGATCGCGGCATGCTTGTTCCCGGGTGGAAATAGTTTCTAGAAACTGATTAGGCTGTGCGTTTAAATCCAAAAAATAAAGGAAAGCTAACTTTGGGCGGAGCCGAAAGTTGATATACCCTCGAACATCGAACATCGGAAGAAATCCAATTAATTAGAATAAAAAATTTATTTTTTATTTTTACCAGATACCAAATACCATTTCTGATGACAGCTATAGGATATAGTCGGCTGATCCTTATTAAATTTAATATGTCTGATCACTTGGCGCCCAACGTGGGGCTTAACAGGATCAACTTATATTTTAAAAAGTCCTGAAATCTCTTACCTAATCCAATGGCCGCACATGTCATCAGGGTGATGATGACCAATGAACAACTCTGGCATCTCTGGGCACTGGGCTTCCGCTGGCGGCGGTCACAGCAACGGGTCAGGAGGTAGAGAAGCAATCCCAGCAGAGAAACGATCAGCAGACCGGCGGGAATCGAGGCCAAGATGCCAAGGCTCTATAAGAAAAATAGAAAGAATATTACATTAATTATACTTTGGCAATAGATCGCCTAATACCTAATTAAGCGATAAGGAGAACATTGATAAGGAGAATATTGTCACCACGTGTAGAGATTTCCAGCTATAAAAACCAAGCTTCAGTTGCCAAAGGTATATTGTATTTGTAAATGGAACTATCTCTGACCTCAAAAAGTATACGCGTGGAAGAGGTTATCTCTTGGCGACACCAGAGGAAATCAACCCATCGAAATTTGGCCATCGCTGACCTACATATATACCCTCCTAAGTCTGACTGAGATTACGATCCACAAAGCCCAGCTACTTAAGTCGCTTCACAGTCGCCAGCTAGCATTCGCCAGCTAGCAGTCACCAGAACCAGAACCGAAATACCAGAACCACCATGGACAAGTACACGATGATGTCCTTGTGCCTCATGGCTACCTTTGGACTCCTGATCCTTGAAGTTAATGCAGGTAAAATATATATATTTTAATACATAATTCCCCAGATATACGTATAAATATTATCCCATTATTTAGGAAACAATCCACCGGCTATTCAGCGGATGATTAACTGTATGACAAGTGTGGCGGGGATCATGACTAACTCAAGTATGGAGCAGGGATCCGCCTGCCAAAAATTTAACTCGACCCTTGGCTACTGCGTGAATCTTTACGAAACCGCCAAACCCTTCTACAACTCCTACGAAAAGAGTCTTCTCTCTATGATGTACAGTCTAGGGTACTCAATTAAAGGATATTTTTGTCACGAAAATAGCCCTTGCCTTCCCAAATTTGTTAAGGGGGAAGGACCCGAATGTTTTGCCACCCAAATTCGTGAAATTGGAAATTGCATCAATGACTACTTACAGGTGCCCCTTTTGGAAGGGTTTTGGGGCTTAGCCGAAAATGACCAGAAATGTTTATCATTTCGTACTTTCGGCTGGTGTGTCATTGGGCATTTGGATAAATGCTCTTCAAAGGAAGCTTTCGACACTGCCCTGATGAACATCGAGGTTGTGAAATTGAGACACAAATGTAAGGAAGACGTTCCGGCACCAGTTGCAATTACAATAAGGCCCGAGGAGTTTCTGCCAGGGTACCATTTGTAAGATGCTTGTAAGTTCCTTTTTGTTTTAATAAAAACTTTTGGAATATAACCTAATAGGACTATTTATTTTTTTTTAACAATTTCCCAAAGGAACCCCAAAGGTTTTTTTATAGGAGAGGTCTATTCATGTCTATAACTTGGTCTTTTCGCAGCCGATTCTTGCTAGGAATACCTCAGAAGACTTGTGATTGGATTCCTCATTATCCTCTGCATTAAAATCGTATCATAAAATATTTTCTAGAGGCACCCCTTAATTTCCCAGCCGATTCTCACCTCAAATACCTTAAAAAATAGGTGGAAATCAGACCTTATCAGTTTCCATTCCAATCTAAGAACCAAATACATTAATTTTTGCAATTTTTCCTATGAGAACTTCAACAAAAAGATGTCCATAAAAAAAAAGAATTGGAGTTTCCTATTTCCTGTTTGAGTTAATAAACAAAAGTCCTGTTGACAGATTGGACTGCAAAAGCTTAACAACAAACAAAATGAGGAAACTTGTGAATGAAATGCAGACAGACCTGGACCTAGACCTGGTCCTGGTCCTGGTCCTCGTCCTCTATTGTCCTGGACATTGAGGAAACTTTTAATTGAATAACTTGCAACTCGATGCTGTGTCCTTGTTGCCACTATTTTGTTGTATGTGTTTGCTGGCTTTAAGCAATTTGTTGTTAGTTGGCTTCACAAAAGTGATGTGGAGTGTCCTCTTCTGTAAAGTTAATTTCTTGAATTGAAAATAGAGGGGGGAGGGGGAAAGAGAGGAAGGGGTTGTCAACGCAACACTAATTTCATTAAAAAAAAAAAGGAAGAATGAATGTCCCTACATTTTGGGTTTCAAATTACCCAACCAGGATATTGGATACCTCCATCGAATTAACCCGAATGGTTGAGGAGGAGGGGGAGCTGGACTCCGCACCCACTCCACACCCCCCTCTTCCCTCTCCTCCTCTTTCTCAATGTTCTAATGAATGGCAAATGAGTCAGAAGACTCTGAAGAGCAACCACGACCCACCCGAACTCCAACGAAACGCCAGCCACTTGAGACGTCCATTCCAGTTGAGTTGAATCCGAGTTCCAGTTTTGGGATTTCAGACATCAAGCCTCATGGTGGCTCACTTTCAGTCTGGTAGTAGAGGATTGGGGGAGGGGTGGGGTGGAGCTGGGAGGAGGTAACTGAGCAAAGTGGCTATAAAAATTAAAGTGCCATGGATTCAGACGCAGTACTCTACCGTGCTTCCCATTCAGTGAAGGCCATTTGGGCCTTAAATGTGGTGGCTTCTTTGAAGGGTTGGTGGTTTAGTGGTGAGTGCAGCATCGGGTATGGATAGTTTTTTAAAAAGTCTACAGGTTTGGGAACTATAAGACTGAGAAGGAGCTAATAATTGTGAGAAAAGTACTGGATATTAATACTATCTTTAATTTTTGGATGTTTCTTTCATCAAGTAGCTTTGTAAGTGATATTATAGAAGTACCGGGTATGCATATTTTATAAAAACTAAGCTATAATCGTTAGAAACAGCTGTATATATATTTTATTTTGAAAATATAACAAGTTTTTGATTCAAGTACCATCTAAGATCAAAAACTCTTTTAATTATGATGATTGGAGTACCAGGTATGAATATTTTCTAAAAAGAAGCCTCAAAATCATATATCTATAGCTTTTATTTTGAAAAAGAAAGCAAGTTTATAAAGCAAGTACCGTCTAATAATACTTTTTCTTAATTATAGGCAGTATTTTCCTCAAAACCTCCTTAATTGAGATGTTGAGAGTACCGGGTATGAATATTTACTACAAAGAAGCCTCAAAACCATGCCCCGTAAGCTCATTTCGTTACAAAACTACTATTTTTTTAAGACAAGTACCTTCTAATAATACTTTTCTTTAATTTTAGGTAGTTTCTCTATAAAAAACCTCCTCCTAACTACCCATAGAAACTGAGTACCCTACAGTACGTACTGTACAGTACCCTACAGTACGTATTCTATAGAACCCCCCTTTATAAATCAAAAATAATTCAAGTAGACGTCCAAGTCCAGTAATTTGCACCAATTCCCAGCTGTCAATCAGCGTTCAGTCAAGAATCGGAATTGGAAACGACACCGGGACACAATATCGTTACATATTCTATATATATACATGTAAGTATATAAATATATATATAATAGTAGGTATATACAACTACTACTTGAAACTGTTGCGAAGCTTGGATGCTCGAGTTGTATATTTATTATTTATTGCACTTCCTTCATGTAAATAATCATTAAAACTAGTTACAGTTCTTGTTGTTGTTGTTTGTTTGTTTCTTGTTGTTGTTGTTTCTTAGTATTTGTTGTTGTTGTTATTGTTGTTGTTGCTGTTTGTGCCCCAGCACTTTGCGTGTCCTCGCAGTTGAATGACACTTGAGAAAATGCCCCACCATTTCTACTTAACTTTCCTTATAACACTGTGAGAAAAAGATCTAAATAATATATGAAAAATTATTTTATAAATAAATTTAATAAAAATAATAGTTAAGCTTTAAAATCTTTATTAATTTTTATGAAATTTTTAGGTTTAGAAATAATATCAAAATATATATTTTTTTTTCAATCCCTACACTCTCTTATATATTTATGGAACTTTCTTCTGGCTCGTCCTTTTTGGCACCTTCTGCCCCTCCCCCATTTAGTTCCCCCTTTTAGCCACACCCCTGGTGGCGCTAAAAATGGCAAAAATTACCAGCTGCCTTCGATGATAGTATGCCTTCGTGAAAATTGAATTAAATCAAAGCAAATTGCCAGCAACAGTCATCATCATCAGTGGCAAGTACACAACTACAACCACACTAACCTTGAAGAGTCACCACCCCCCTTCCCCTACTCCCCTCTTTTTGCATCCATCCATGTAATTGAGAAGCCCTCCCCCCTCCCGACCATCTCTTTGTAGGAAAGTGTGAAGACTGACACCCCAAAAGGGGGCTCTAATTGGAAACTATATATCACTAGGGTTTCAATATCGTTAGCTCTCTAAAGGGGTCTATATATACGGATATATATTCCTACAAACTAGTTGCTAATATTATTAAAATTAACACTAAGAAGAGGAAGTGGAGGTAAAAGAGCTAGTAGGTAGCTAGTAGTGCCTGTAGAGCTAGTAAGTACTGTAAGACCTAGTAGTGCTAGTAGATAGCTAGTAGATCTAGTAGCTAGTTACTAGTAGCTAGTCTAGTAGCTAGTCTAGTAGCTGCCTTTAGTGCTCTAATTAACATTTTTAAAGTTTCCAAAATTTTTGTAAAGAAATATTAGCACAACTAGTGTTAAATATAGTTATTAGTTAACTTATATTATAAGTTAGTTATTAGTTAAAATTAGTTAGTTTCTTTCTTAAAACAAATAACCCACTTTTTTCTTCAATTTTTCTTTAAAAGTTTATATTTTAAGAATTTTAAAGAATTACGAAACTCAGAACTTTTAAGAGATTATTGAAATATATATTATTTTAAAATAAAACCACCCACTAGTTAGTCATTTCTTTAGAAGATTAAAATATTTAAAAAATCAGAAATGATTCAGAAAATATTACACAACATTTTTCTTACGAATTTTTGCAACAATTTTTACAAAATTCCAAAGTATTTCCAAAGATAAGTTATGTCCATAACTTGGAACTTAATGGTACAATGGTTATACTTTGTATTTTTGGAATGGGTTTCAGACAAGAGGGGGGGGAATGAATCATATAAGAGAACCCCCATATAAGAAGAAGAAAATCAAATAAAACAAGAAAGGAAAGCTAACTTCGGGCGGAGCCGAAGTTTATATACCCTTGCAGCTAAAACCGGATATATATCGCAAACATCGGATATAGTTGGCCGATCCTTATGAAATTTGGTAGGATGGATCAAAATTTAATCTGTACCAAGTTCCAGCTTTCTATCTTCAAAAACACGAAAGTTGGGTCATTTCCGATCGTTCAGTTATATGGCAGCTATAGGATATAGTCGGCCGATCCTTATGAAATTTGGTACGTTGGATCAACTGACCAAAAATAGAATCTGTATTAAATTTCAGCTTTCTATCTTCAAAAAAACGAAAGTTGGGTCATTTCCGATCGTTCAGTTATATGGCAGCTATAAGATATAGTCGGCCGATCCTTATGAAATTTGGCATGTCGTAATGTTTTGCCAAAAATAGCACTCATGTCAAATTTGAACTCTCTAACCCTAAAAACACCAAAGTTATACCATTTCCGATCAATCAGTTATATGGCAGCTATAGGATATAGTCGGCCGATCCGGGCCGTTCCGACTTATATACTGCGTGCAAAGGAAAGAAGGGTGTGTGCAAAGTTTCAAGACGATAGCTTTAAAACTGAGAGACTAGTTTGCGTAGAAACAGACAGACGGACAGACGGACAGACGGACATGCTCATATCAACTCAGGAGGTGATCCTGATCAAGAATATATATACTTTATAGGGTCGGAGATGTCTCCTTCACTGCGTTGCACACTTTTGGACAAAATTATAATACCCTCTGCAAGGGTATAAAAAAATACTCTTTCTTTTTTTGATTTTCTCCCCAAAAAGTGATCAAGTTTTCTTTAAAAGTGTGGGTGGAACAAGTTTCTAGATCGTTTTTTGTCTCTTTTTGGTGAAAAGCCAGTTTTTCCAATACTTCCTGTACTCCCCCCTGCCCTCTGCTCACAGCCCTCGGCCCTCTGCCCTTTTAGCAGCGAGAAGTGGCCCTAAGCGATAAACAACAGTTATAATAAATGCATGAATATGAAGCGATTTTGAGTGGGGGGGGGGGGCTCTGGTGGGGGGAGGGGAGAGCCCAGCTCAGCGGGCAATATGCACACATAGATAGTCGTTTCCGCTCTGTCACTATGCAATGCCCGTCTCTGTCTTGCCCTCTGCCTCGCCCTCTCCCTCTCCCTCTGGGTGTTCTCTTCCTCCCTCTTCGACCCCCCACCCCACCAGACCAGGTCTGGTTGGCGATAAGAAAGGTTCTTTGGAGGGAATTGAACCCCAACCCCACATATGGTCGAAGGAGCTGTCAAGGTTGCAGTTTTAAAACTATGAGATAGTGTTTTTATTTATTTTTTAGGTTTTAATATTAAAACTAAGATTAATTATTTAGATTTTTAAGAAAATAAACTTTTTTTAAATATATTTTTAGGGGGTCTTTTTTTAAATTATTCAATTTTATATATTTTTTGTATTTTTAAAGGTTTTTTTTAGACAAGATTTTCTGCAAAAATCAAAGATTTCTCTTCAAAGTAGATAGAATGGTAGATATGGTTAATATTTATAGAAAAAAGCTCTAATAAAGATTCAATGGATTCTAGAGATTTTATAACTTTTCTATGGTTTAAGTACCGGGTATTATTACTATTTATAAGAAGCTCTATTAGCGATAGGAAAGTATAACTATTCTATGGTCTCTCTATAAGAAAAATCGAATATTTCCCTCTTTAAAAAATACAAAAACCCGTTACTCAACCTTTTTTAAGTAAAATAAGTACCAGGTATTGTTACTATTGTTACCGGGTATTAAAAAAAAACTCTATTTAATAGATAGAACTCTATTAACGATAAGAAACTATACCTCAACCTCATTATAGTTATAATAACTTTAGCAAAAATAATCAAAAAATATATAATAATACCTACTTTTTCTATAAAATTCCTTTCAAATAGATAATATTCTTCACCCCAAAGAACTACAAGTACCAGGTATCATTATCATTAATTTTCATATAAAATATAACTAGAAACCCCCTAAAACCCCCTAGAGAGGCTTCTACACTTCAAAAATCCATCAAAACTAACAATTGATTTGCTTGGAAAAAAGAGTCTAAAACGACTTTTCTTGTTAATAAGCAGATCGTATAAACAATAATTTCCTGAAAAGCCAAACAGTAGGTTGCATATGCCACACGTTGCATATGTGAATGAATGCCACACAGGAAACCAGCGCGACACAAACATAAAATCCAGAACCAGAGAAGTTCCATCATGAATAAATACAGGGGGATATGGGATATGGGGATATGGAGTTCTGGGGATCTACATA
Source organism: Drosophila bipectinata (assembly GCF_030179905.1). NCBI lineage: Eukaryota > Metazoa > Arthropoda > Insecta > Diptera > Drosophilidae > Drosophila > Drosophila bipectinata. The sequence continues at coordinate 5,214,661 of NC_091734.1, read as the reverse complement.
CTTTTAAGGAGGGGGGACTATATATATATATAAAGAGAGAGAGAGAGTGAGAAAGAGAGGAAATGAGTGTTGACGTGGCATAATTTCGTATGCTAATCCCATTGAGTGTTTCATGAGTTTCGTGATGAATTTTCAATGATCTCTGGTCTATAGGGTATCAGTTGGTATCATAGTTCTCCTATATGTGTGGATCATTAGCTTGGATCATATCTCGTTTTGGTTGTGGTTTTAGTTTTGGTTTTGGTTTTGGTTTCAGAACTGGTAGCTGAAACTCTAGCCCACGCTAAACTTTCATGCCACAAAAATAAAACATCCAACTATGTACATATATATATATAGATTTTTATTGAACTTGAACTTTATATAGTCGAGAGAGATTAGTTTTCCAAAGAGATGAAATCACTTTAATGGTTTATATAAGATGATGACTGGTGAGGTGATGATTTCAGAACTTAAAGGTTATATAGGGGGTACTATATATATCTCAATAATAAAGAGACTATAACCCTTAGAGACCTTACAAGTCATAAAAACTTTCTCTTCCAAGACTAGGTGGCCTTTTCGATTTTAAATTCGATATATAAACAAAAATATATAGAATCGAAATAATCCCATTGACTTCTAGAAGTGCCCCCTTCCATAGATACAAAGATACAAAACAATCTGTAGTAAGTGGACAACAACAACAACATCTGGCAAATGTGAGGCCAGCTGTCTGTCTCAGATACAAAGTCAGGCAGGCAGGCAGGCAGGCAGCTCCTGTTTTTCCAACAGATAAGAGAGAGGGAGAGGGAGAGGGAGAGGGAGAGGGGGGAAAGTAGTCTGACAGATTGCAGTTGGCATAACCCACAACCAAAGGCCTCACAGATACAGATGCAAAGACAGATGCAGAAATGCAGAAATACAGAAATGCATATCCGAAAAATCCCCAAGCGTCTTTCGAGAGTTGGGAAAGTGTTGATGCCAGTCACAAAAGGTTGACAATTCACCAGAGAGAGAGATACAGATACAAATACACTAGCAGATACAGATACAGATACAGATACAGTTATATGTATCTTTGAAGCTATATATAGCTCTTGGGCCAAAAGTAAACCATGAAACCAGGACAGAGTTAAGTAAACCTTGCTGTATTTTCGATTTTCGTTTATTTAAGCCAAAGTGGGTATATATATTTTATAGAATTGGTATTTTAACAGAGACATGTCCAAGCTTTACGGTGTTCTTACTTGTCCGTGTGTCCGTCTGTCCGCCAAAATAATTAAAATTCTATATCTTTGGTGTTTAAAGAGATATTAGGTTCAGATTTTGGGAGTATATGGATGTCTAGAAAGTAGTGTAACCCTAACTAAAGCATAAGCTTTCCTAACTAAGCTTGTCCGTGTGTCCGTCTGTCCGCTAAATACTTTCTAATTGTATATCTCTGTTGTTTCAAGAGCTATAAGGTTCAGATTTAGGGAGAATGTTTATGTCTAGACTCTAGAGAGTACTGTATCTCTAATTGAAGTAAAATCTAACTCCAAAGCTCCTAAGCAAGCTTGTCCGCTGTCCGTCTGTCCGTCAAATATTTTGTAAGTATATATCTCTGTTGTTTGAAGAGCTATTAGATCCATTTTTTGGAAGAATACGTCTTTAAATATATATATTGTATCCCTAATAAAATAATCATCCTTTCTAACTAACTTTGTCCGTTTTTCTGCTGTCCGCTTGTCCGTCTGTCCGCCAAATAGTTTCTTATTGTATATCTCTGTTGATTCAAGAGCTATTAAGTTATAATTTTGGGAGTATGTCTATGTCTAGACTCTAGAAAGTACTGTATCTCTAATTAAAGAAAAAGCTAACTCCTAAGCTTCTAAGATCATATCTCTGTTGTTTGAAGAGCTATTGGGTTTTGGGAGTTAATCATATGTATCTAGGGAGTACTGTAACCCTGTAGTCTTAAAATAATCTTTCCAAGCCGAGTTTCTTCGTTTCTTCACTGGCCCCCTTGTCCGTTTGTCTGCCAAAAATAGTTTATAGCTAAAAATCTCTCTTTTAAGACCTTTTAAAGACCTCTTGGGAACTATTTATTGGGTCTACTCCCACTATTCAAAGTAGCCCTCTCTGCTAGCCCTAATTTTAGAATAATATCGCCTTGAAATGAAAGCAACCCGTGCCCAAGTCCCAGTCCCAGTCCCAAGTGCCAAGTGCTGGGGCGGCCCTGTTTTTAATTTTAACTCAATCTATGGATTCATCTGGTCGATGCGGGCTTCAGTGCCCTTCCCTACCCATCCACCCGCACTATCTATAAAGATGAGAGATGTGAGAGGGTTATTATTGTCCACAACCACGACCACGTCCACATCCACGTCCGCCACTGGCACTGGTACTGGCACTGGAAGGTTGAATTGATCATCGCCACCAGCGGCACATAATCAATGCAATGAGTGGCTATTCGGATGAATAATGTTGGGATGCCATGATGCTATGATGGTATGATGGTATGATGGTAGGTTAGAGTCCCTCCACAGACTAGATAACAGAGCGTTGATTAGGAACTGAGCGGGAACCTCAAGGACCAGCGCTGTGTTGGAGGACAATCCTGCCTCAAGTGTTAATCGGATGATGTAAGACGCCCTTGCCGGCTTTGGAGTCCAAAAACTTGGAAGCCCTGCCCTGCCCCACCAATTAGGCAGTCAATGGTCCAACAGCACTGAGAGAAATTATAGGGTTAAAGATGATATTGAAGATATTTTTCAAAAAAAAGACTAGAAATATGTCCTAATTTGTCTCTTCAAGCTCTTTTTTGACTTTTTAAAAATAATCTTTCTTTTTTTTCAGTGTAGTCCCCAACTTTTGCTGACGCGCGTAAAAGCTACGCCCTAAAATCCAACCCAATCTCCTCCCTCCTCCTCTTGCCTCCTCTAATATATTGCAACTAAGGGGGTGGGCTAAGGGGGGAGGATGGTGGCTGCTCCAGTGCAGCCTGACCTACATCCATGATTCGCGATTACAACAACAACAACAACAACTACAACAACAAGAACAATCGAAAAAGAAAAACCCGAAGCCATAGAGCTCTGCTGCTGACCTGAATTTTCACGGCGGCGGACGTTGGAAAATACCGGCATTTTTCCCAGAGAGGAAGGGAGGGAGGTAGGGAGGAAGGTATGTAGTAACTGGGAGGATGTCTGCTAATTTTAATCAAATTTTCCCTTTGGGATTTTTTTGCTGAAAATCCTAAAAAAAGGAACTTGAAATTTGCATATGTTGATTGGGAAACCGGTTAAAAGGGCGTCGTCCTGTCACGCCCCCGCCCCCACCATCTCCTTCCCCCCCCTAACCACACCACAATAGGCGGCAAAATATGTTAAGAGAAGACGGCAGATAAGAACCGATCGGTTGGTGGAAGATAATAGTTGAAAATAATAAACGAAAGAGGGAGAAAACCGAAAAAAAATGACGAAAAAGGAAGCCGGAAGTGTGCAGCTGCTGCTGCTGCCCCTAGAGCCCACTCCTACGTATAGCCCCGCCCCCTTAAGTCGCGACCAGAGGCGTCACATGTAGCGCACATGGCGGTACGATAAGGAAACGGAACAGCTGCAAAAAGGAGAGATGCAGAGAGCAAGAGAGAGCGAGGCCAGCAAGAGAGCCAAATAAATCAGGAGCTAACTGTGGAACAAAATGAGAAATGAAACAGTTAGCCAGGAGGCAGGGAGAACAAAAAAAAAAAAAGGAATTATCCACGCGTTTTTCCTTTTCTTCTATTCGCTCCCTTTTTTTCGGCTTTTGTTCCTCTTCCTCTTTTTTTTTTTTATTGCAATTGCAAATGGGACACAGGACACAGGGGCATGCCACACGGGGGCAGGTAAAAATTACACAAAACCCTAAAGCCAAAAAGAGAGAGGGCGAGACGAAATGGGGGAAGTACAGAAATATTCGAGGGGTGGGAGAAAGTAAGAAAAGAAAAGAAAGAAACAAAAGACACAAAACACGCATCGCATCCAAAAATTCCAAAATAGACAGTCTCTCTCTCTCAAAAAAAAAAAAAGAAAAACTCCAATTCTCAAGTGGAAATGCTCGAGTTGAGCTCAAGTGGCACTTACGAGTGGGGAAGCGGGAAACTGGAATGCCCCATTATGCGTTAAGTATTCCCTATTCCCTAAACTCCATAATAATAGAGTCGAACTATTCGGGCCTAGGGAGGGTTCCCACTTCCACTTCAGGGCCCAAGTTTGTTTATCATTTTGTGGTAAGTGCGTGGGAAATAGACTTGAGAGTAGTTGGAGTTCTTAACTATCTTAAGTATTTCTTTTTTTTTAATATTTTTCGGTTTATAATTCGCAATTTTTTGGTTTTGGATGCTTTTTGGAGTTTATAATTCCCAAATTAAACGTTTTTAAAGGATTTTTTAGCTCTTAACCCTGAAATTTTTGAAAGAACTCCTAAATTAACTTTAGTATTTGATATTTAAGCTTTATTAACCTAAAATTTTAATTAAAATTCTTAGCTTCTTATCTAAACTTTAATTTTTGCTATTTTTTGAATGAACTTTTTTAACTTTTTAGTCTCAAATTTTAGTTAGAAATCTTAACTTCTTAACTAGACCTTAGTTTTTTTTTATTTGTTGTTTATTTTATAAGCTTTTTAACTCTATAATCTCTAATTTAAGTTTAAACTCTTCATAGTTTAGTTCTTTTTAGTTAATTGCTTCTATAATTCTTAACTTTCTAGTTTTTTTTAAACATTTTCGCTTTCTTTATTAAAATTCTTTAGTTTTTTAAAACTTTTTCAACTCTAAAATTTTAAATTTTAGTAAGAATTCATAAATGTTTTATTTACAAAGCCCTTTTTTATCTTTTTAAGCTCTAATCTCTTCAATTTTAGTGAGAACTCTTTACTTTTTCGTAATTGAAACGTTTCTGGTGGTTATAATTCCCAACTGTTTAGTTTTTAAAGCTTTTTTGATCATTTCTATATAAACTAACCCTCTAATTTACCTCTTTTCTTTACCTCTAATCCTCTAAACTACTATCTCTCTACCTCTACAATCTTTTACGCTATTTTTAATGCTTTTTAGAGCATTTTTTATATAAACCAAGCCTCAAAACTACCTTATAAAGTCTTATAATTTCCAACTTTTTGGTTTATTAAACCTTTCTAAGTGTTAGAATTCCTAACTAGACAGTCTTCTTAACCAAAAATACTTATCAAAACTTGAAAACTTATTCCAAGTCGAAGCTTTTGATAAAATTAAGAATATTAAGAACTATCTAAGTTTATACTTTTGTTGTAAAAACGAGCTCTAGATCCCCTAAAATTCTCAACTCTTAATTCCTTAAATTTTAAATACCAAAATCTGACCGAATATCCCTTAACTATGAATGAAATCCCAACAATTATGGAGTTTTTGCGAAATTCCCTGCAATTTCCACTCGTAAAGTACCTCACGCATGACTCATTTAATGCTCCAGATTGCAAATGGCTTCCCCCCCTTTCCCGATTCCCAGACTAGCATTAGCATTACCGTTATATGTTATATGTTATATATGTATGTTATCGGTGCAACAGTACTCACCTCGAGGTAAACATCGCTGTCGGGATTGAAGGTGTCGTTAACCCGACGGAATGTATAATTCACGTGCGGAATCGAGTGCAGGATTTTGACGAGGATGCTCGGCTGTTCCATTTTTTTTTCCTTTTTTTTCTTTTCTTTTCCTCCTGTGTTTTGTTGTTTTTTTTTTTTACCGTTGTAGTTGTACTAGTGCACACACACACATGCACGGCACGCGCGGCCACAAAGGACTCGCTCTCTCACTCTACACACCACTGCTCCCGGGTGCGGGTGCGGTGGGGGAGGGGTGGCAGGATTTTCTCTCAATGCGTGCGTGTATTGTGTATTGTGTCTGTGTGTAAATTGCACGTGTGTGTGTGTGTCGGTGTGTCGGTGTTTGTGCGCGCCCGCGTGTGTGCGTCTGTGTGTGTGTGCGTGCGAGTGTCTGCCAGCGAAGGACGTCGCTGCTTTTGACGTCACAAAACACGCCGCTGAGAGAGAGCGCGTTTTCAAACACGGCTGTAAGCCAAAAAAAACAAGAGAGAGAGCGTTAGAGATGCGGCAAGAGAGAGAGAACACGGTGGCAGTTTGCGGGGGAGAGCGTTGTCCTTTTAACAACAACAACGCATGCTCTCACACCCACTCTCTACTAGGTCTCTTTTTCTCACACACACTCTCTCTCTCTCTTTAAACGCGTCCTGTACGCTGCTCTAAATTTTCACTTTCACTTTTCACACACCCAAAAAAAAAATTTTGGAAAACAACCAAAAAAAAAATTATAGAAGTTCAGCCATAGATTGTAGAAATGCGGGTTTTCTTTTTAGATTTAAAAAAAATTTTTTAAAAAAAAAGGACGACAACAAAGGACGACACTCATACAACTATTGCCTGGGGTTTGTTTTGATTTTTTTAATTATTGTTTTTCTGGAGCTTACATCCGGCACATGTTTTTAAATAATATTTTGTTTCCACCCGGTACCGATTTGTTTTTTTTTTTTGTTAATTTTTGTTTATTTTTTAAAGGTTATCACGTAATGCCGATCTTTTGGTTTTTTAATCAGTTTTTTTTTTAGAGGATTTAACGTCGAGTCCAGGGCGTTGTTTCATTTACCGTTTTGTTTCGAGCCGCGACCCGTTTCGTTTCCGATTTGTTCCGTTTTTTGCGAAACTCCTGCGCCTCCTGGATCTCTTCCTCTTCTATTTCGCTATATTTGTTTTTTTTGAACGTCCTACGCGCCGCAACAAAAACCAACCTTACTCGATGAGTTTCGAAGAGAGAATGAACCGTTAGAACCGAGACCGAGAACAAGCCGTGCCAGCGGCAGGCCCCAAACAGTGCTCTCTTTTGCTCTCCCACGCCCTCTCTCGCGGCAGAGTAGCGGAGAGAGAGAGAGAGACAAGCAAAATCCTAGACTACCGACCTGTAGATACTTTATCTTTAAGATGCTATATCTTAGGGATAGGAATTTGAAAAATTTGAATAAAAAAATTCGAGCTTTTAAGAAAAAAAATAAAAATATGTCTTAAATTTTATTAGAAAAATTGACGCAACTAATATGCCCCAATTGTAGGGTGCAAAGTGCAAGAACTGCACAACGGGTAGGCGTAAAGGAGGCGTGGTAGGATGGGGATTCATCAAAGAGTTGTAGCGTAGTCTTAAGAAGTAAACAAGAAGAAAGAATTGGAAAGAGAGCGAGAGAGAGAGAGCAGACTATCGATAACGATATATAGGAACTGCAACTTGAACTCTTTTTTTTTATTTATTTTATTTTTTGCATAATTATAAAATGCAATTGCAAGCTGGTTTTGTTTTTATTTGCTGATAATTCAGATTTAAATATTATATATATATATTTTTTTTTTTTGTAGAAATGTCTGTGCCAGTTCGGAGGTCTCTTCCTCGTCGAGAGTTTTTATTTATAGCTGGGGATTTATGTAGTTTTTTTGTTGTTTTTTTTTGTAGTTTTAGTATCAAAGTCAAGCAAAACGAGTTTGCCAGCAGAAACTAAAAACACAATAACAACTACAATGGCGACAACAACTAACGAGAATAACCGCTTTAAACAAAAAAGCACACACACCATAAAAAATTATTATTATTTGTTTTTCTATTATTTTTTTTATACCTTAATTTTTTATTGAGGCTATAAAATAAAAAACAAAACTTAGTATAAGATAAGATTATAAACTAAAAAATCTTAGGTATTTCTTTTCAAAAATTTCTCCTAGTGTAAGGGCGGGGGGAGTTGCATGCCCAGGCTCCCCTTCTACTTCTTCAGGTTTTTCTTTTTTTTTTTTTTGTAATTCGAGGCACTAGAAATTCTTCGACTGGCGTCGTTGTAGTTTTCGGTTTCTTCTGTTTTTTTTTTTTATCGGTCGAGGAATATGATTATTAACAATAAATATTTGTTCAATGGCGGTGACTCATGTTTATTGTTTTTGTTGTTTTTTTTTTTTTGGTTTTGTTGCATTCGTTGGTGATGATAATAGAATCACTCACACGCACATAGTACCATACGAAGAAGTACCAGCACCCTTCCCTTATCAAGGAACGCACATGTGATGTGTAAATAAAAAGAAAAAACTTTAAATTAAATGAATTCCATTCATCAAATAAGTGGAATTTTATACTTGAACTTGGCTATTCTTGAATGTGTTTTTATTTTTAGCAAATATTTGCTAAACGAGTGGAAAAAAGGACAAACAAATGCAGAAAAAAAGAAAAACGCCTTCCCACTGAACGCATATACACACAGGGCCCAGTTAGAGGGCCACAATTAGCTGTATTTCACACCTTTTAATAGCGTATTATTGATTCCCGAGCCCGATTCCCGATTCAATGGCGATTTACATGTTCAGTTTAATTTAGAAAAGACTTTTCAACTCTTAAAATAGTGGAGAATCTCGGAACCGAAACCACTAGAGGTGGAAGTAACGTCCAAGTGATTATCGATAAAGGTATTTCTATAGTTACATAGCTATAGCTATCGATATATTTTATAAATAATGTTTTAAGGAATAAAATTTTAAAAGTTTATATATAATAAGATAATTATATCCTACCAAATAAATCATTAATATAAACTTTATTTAATATTGAATATATATTTTAAATCTTTTAAAAAATTTAATACTTGAAGTACTATCGATAGGCATCTATAAAACTTGCGATTGTTACAGTGTGGCCTGACTATGTAGCTCAGTAAAATTCATATTTGTGCATTATTTGTTTTCTATATTTTAATAGCAAGGTTCTGGTAAGACAAGAGAACAAATATGACTAAAATTATATTAGAAATTGTCTTGAATTCTTTGAAAAAAGATTTGCCTTTAATAAATGGTATTAAATATCAAAAATACCGAAAAGATGTGCATCCCACACGAGAATTCAATGAAAAAGCGATTGAAATTATTTATTGAATTGAATTATTATTTGAATTATTATTGTATTATTATTTATTGATTGAATATAATATTTATTTTTGTAATTTAGACAATTATGCACATTCATATATCACTTTTCTATGAATAATAGTTGAATAATATAATATGAATAATAGTTCCAAATAATAGTTTTCAAAATATCTAATAATAATCTATTAAAAATATGTAAAGTTTTTTTAATTTGTTCATTTTACTACCTAAATATATAAAATTAATAAAATCTAAAAAAAAAACACGTTTCTCACTGAAATATGTAGGCTTTTAAATATTTTAAAAGAATATTTATTAATTTAAATACTTTCACTAATAAAATTTAAAGAATAAAACTTTATAATTCAATAAAAAACTAATTTCTTTGTTTGAATTAAAGTATAATTTTATTAATTCAATTTTATAATTAATATAGATTATAAAATAATAATTATATAATTTTATAATTAATATAGATTATAAAATAATAATACCAGAATAGTAATAATACTATAAATTTGGAAAAAGGTACAATGGTGTCTATTATTTTAAAAAATAATCAAGAACAAGCCAAAAAAAAATTTCATAACAATTAACATTTTGGAATAATTATATTATTCCCTTTGAGATTGTGATTTGTACTATATATACCCCAATGGGTTTTTTACTGCTTTTCACGGCCCTTAAAGAACCGTGCCGTACGGGCCTGGACAGGTCCAAAGCCTCCGTTGTTCGATCGCGCCTCTACAATGTGACTGGCAATCCAATTCGGTAGCTTCGATTGGATATTCTTCCAGGCATACCGCTCGTCCAGGAGATACACACATGCATAGTCGCCGATATGACGAATGGCCCTGCCGATGCACTGATTCACCGCCTTCATGCAGATGTTCTCATAGAACTCTTCTCCAGATCTCTTGCCCAGCTTGACATCCAGGTGAGACATCCTTGTCTGCAGCTCTAAAGAGTTGCGATTGGGATAGGGTAGGCCCACAACCAGAACGCCTCGGCCCAGGTCATCCGTAAAGTTTAAACCCTCGGAGAGTTTTCCGCCAACAACGCTGAGCAGGAGGGCACCCCCAGATTTTTTGTCCTTTGCCGCGATGCCATATTGTTCTAGGAGCTGTTCCACAGATCCCGATTCTTCCTTGAAGATCTTCTTGTGCCACGAAATCTTCTCCAGAGCTCCAGATGACTTCAGATGCGTATAAACATCCTCCAGATAGTCATAGCTAGGTAGGAAGCACACAAATCCTCCGGGTATCACCTGGCATAGATTCTGCAGTACCATGGACAATTCCATAAGCTGAAAGAGAAATCAAACGGATATTATTTTCTGCCAGGACATCTTGTCAATCCTGTGCATTCGTACCATTACTGTAGTGCCTCGTTGGACGAAATTGTACCTCAGGTTGTTTCCCATGGGACCCTGGGTGATCACGAATGGCAGGACAGCATTGTCCGGCACCACATGACTGTAGGAATGCTCAACTATGCGGCTGTAGCAGCTGGAAAAAAGCTGCTCCTTCAACTCCTCGGTTGGCTTCATGGTTCCACCGGCGACTATCAACTGCGAGCGAATGGAAAACGGTTACTAGGGCGGATGGGGATTGGAAATCCATACTTACTGATCTGGACATTTGGATTATATCTCGAAATTTATCCGCCGGCTCGAGGAGGAAGTATTTAAATCCTTGGTTGCTCACAATTATCCTGCCATCCTCCTTCGGGTACAAGAGTGTGGCCAGAAATGCCAAGTACTTTCGCACCTGCGAGGGTTCTGTGGACTTCTTTGGTGGGTTGACCTTCTTCACCTTGATGGTTTCATCCGATGGTACATTGGTCTTCATCTCTTCCAGCGCTCGCTTGCCCGGCTTCGGTTGTTCCTGCTCTTCCGGCTCCTTGGCCAGTTTCAGGAGCATCTGGCTGGCTGGCTGGTTTTCATCATTGGACTTCATCTCTTGTAGCTTACGCTTGCCCGGCTTCGATTGTTCCTTTTCTACCTGCTCCTTGGCCAGTTTCTGGAGCATCTGGCTACGGGCCGATGTTGTCGGTTCGACATTTTCATCTTGTTCGGGTTTCTGTTGAAGCTTCTTGGTCAAGGTTTGAACCTTACGGGCGAAACGATTCTTTTCCGTAAACTGAATGAGACCGGCTATGTCCAGTTGGAAGAACTCTCCCCTGCCGGTGAGAGCAGAAGTATCCACCACTGTTGAGACATCGGTGGTGTTCAACACCTCGATCAGGATCTTGGCTATGAAAATCAGTTGGGTGATCTTCAGCATAGTGGGGGGACTGAAATGTTTTTTATACCGATCTTTATAATCGATCATCTCTTTTCTGGCGAATTCCAGCTCCTGTTTGGTTATCTCAACGCCGTGTATCTGAGACACAGTATCGAGTAGATTGTGGGCTTCATCAACTATAACGATGGAACCGTTCAAATCAATGCCCAGCTGATCGCGTGCCGATTTATCCAGCAACAACTGATAGGGAAGCAGTACCAAATCGGCATCATGTAGAGCAGCTCGCGAGGCGTAATAGGCGCAGGCTCCGGTGGCAGCTCCCTCGGCGGCCAAATCCTCGATATCCATCGGTTTAGTCAGTGCGAATTCACTAAGAGATTCAACGAGATATTGACGCTTTAATGGACATCCACTGGGCTTGTCGCTGGTGCGGATCTTCTTGCTACTCGTCTCGGATGCGGATGCGGATGCCTTGGACTTGGAGATTAGGTCCAAACAGCGTTCATTCATTAGATTGACACTCTTGAGGGCCCGAACTTCTTTGTTGCAGCACAATTGCTGGCGGGAGCCCAGCGATACGCAACGCACCCAGTCGAGGTGGCGAGTCTTCTTGACTTCCGTCAAAATCTGGGCTAATTGGGAGTGGGTGCGGCTGCAGAAAAATACCTGCGCTGAACGGAATTTATGGTCTTGTGATGGATCCTCTTCATCCTTAGTTTCGTGCACCGTCTCATTATCCGTATCAGAGTCATTGTCTTTCTCCAAACTATCCAGCTTGGGCTTTGGAATTGTAATTTTTCTTTTTCTGGCATAAATTTTAACACGATTGTCGACCTCCTTCATATGGAAATCCTTGAGGTCCAGCAATGTCTTGAGATACTTTAAACGATTCAGTTCGCGTGCCACCTGATGAGACCGGCCTTGCACTGCCAACCAATCTTTGACCTCCTGGCCATCCAGATCCAGTTTTTTCTGTTCGTTACCCAGCGATTCGACCTTCTCCTCCAGTTCGTTTCTGACCAGCTTATGGTGGCGCTCCAGCCATGTGAGTGCCCCGCACGTGAGGGTCAGAGACTTACCGGTGCCGGTGGGACTCTCAAAGATGCCCACCTCACATTTCTCCAGCACCTTGAAGAGGTCTTGCATCAAATTTTTCTGGATTTCATATGGTTCATAGGGAAATCCAAACTGCTCCGCATCCGGCGTCTCCAAATGCCCCGTGGGCGTATATTGATTCATTTTTTCTGACGATTGAAAATTAATACAAGATGAAAATTGTACTTGTCGTCGGAAAATTTCACAGAAAAAGAAATGAAACGACGCGCCAGGAAATGTTGAAAGAAGAAGAGAAAGGGACTACCCAAACACAGTGTGGGAAAACGTCAAATGACATTTAGTTGTGAAAGGTTGGCAGCTCTTCTAGATTTTAAAGTGAAATATTATTTTGTTTTTATATTTATTTAAAGGAATCAAAAGGGCTTTCTTTTAAAATTTATTGTTGGAAAATTATAAAAATAAATAAATTTTAAAATTATGCATAAAAAAACATATTAACAGAAGAATAACAGAATATAAAAATGGCTGTTACGAAAAGTATACATATTTTACAGTAAAATTAATGGCTATTATATTCATTCTAGGATCTGAATTTTTAGCCTTTTTTAACAGTATTTTATTTTTTGAGCATAGCTAAAAATTTATCGATATTTGTCTGGCATTTTCCAGCACTGATTTATCGATGTGGCATGAAATCACTGCTTTCATCTCTAACCTAAGGCAAACAGAGGCAGCGGATAGTGATGTGCTAAAAACTATAGATAAATATATCGATATACGTTATTTGACTGAAATAATACTAAGATTTTGGTATATTCTTGTCGATGTCGATAATTCGATAGGAATGTGTACTTTCGACATCCCTAGGACAAATTCAAAACAAGTGGAGCGTCGTGTGCAGGTGTTTTGCCACACTTGACCGTATTACTGTCGAACGAAAGTGAATTGAACGGAAGCGCTGGCACAGCTGAGTTTTCAAAAAAAAAAATAAAAAACATACCGTAGTCATTGCTAAAATTTTGATAATTAAAAAGGCAAGCACAACACAATCGTTGACGTTGAGTTGTGGTGGGGGCTTGGCAAAGGACCTTTTGGCCAGATGTTGCAGACCACCTAGCGGTATATTACTTTCGTGGTAAGCAATCAATAAGAACGGTTTACTTGGCAGGGGCAGGGGGACTCCCCCAGAACGTGAACCAGAAACCAGAGAACCAGAACCTGTGACGGTTTTTGTCTTACAACGTTTGCATTCCGTTTCAAATTAATTATTCAATGCAATGTTTCTTCCTGTTGATGCTGATACTGATGCCTGCTGATGCTGACGGCACCACTGTCATCGCAGTTTCCTTACGGTTTATTGACCGACAAGTGAAAAGGCCTACGTGCCACTCTCTCTCGCTCATCCACTCTCACCATTTTTTTGTTTGTGTGTTCTAACTGTGTGTGTGTGTGTGTGTGTGATAAGGCGCAATAAGTGTGTCACCAGTGGTGTAGGCAGGACTTTTTAAAGGGGGTTTTTGGTTTAAAATTAATTTTAAAAATATATAAATATTTTTTTAAATCTTTAATTTTAATATTATTTTTAAGGTTCTAAAATTTCTTATTGAAAATATGACCTATAGGACCATTAGTTTCTTCAAAAGAAGCCATTTTACCTTGAAATATTAAACAAAAAAACACCCCCTTATAGTATTTAAGTTTTAAGAAAAACAAAAGCCCCCCTTGGCTCTGCCCCTGCTTTCCACAGACAGTTGCTTTTGGCTTTTGTGTCAAAGTGGAGCAGAAAAACAGAAAACCTTTCGGCGGCTTAGGGTCCCTTTGTTTGTATGAGTGAGTGAAAGGGCAATACACACACAAATAAACAAACAAACAGAAACACACACAAGTGACTCACACACATATGTCACATGTTGTCATTCGTTGGGAAAGGCGCATTAGCATTAGCACAATTTCTAATTGTGCATGGTTTTTCAAAAAAAAAAAAAAAAAAAAAAAAAAAAAAAAAACTCATATTCAAGTGGCATTTTCTATGGCTTAGAACCCCCTAGAATCCCTGCACCCCCCACCTGTCCGGTCAACCCTTTTTGCGCCTCATTTGGCATTGCCTACTTTGTGGCACAATTGTGTTCTAGCCTGCCTTCGCCGCCTTTCCGCCGCAAATAAACACGCCAATTATTTGTGCACGCACATACATTCAAGGGGCTTGAGGGGGAGGCAAGTAAATATCAAAATATATATATACAGCTGTGTTCATGAAAATAGCAGTGCTCATGACATAAATGTTTAAGATCGAAAAATCGTAGCATAAACACCAAAATGGGACAAATTTGGTTTACATCCACATAATATATTTATTTTTAATTATGTTAACATTTGTTTCAGTCTAATTACTGCGTTTTTTTTGAAAATATAGACAATAACAAAATAACATCGACAAAATGTGCTGTTCATTAAAATAGCAGTGTTACCAAAAAAATCTAAGAAATTCATTTAATCTTAAAAATTAATTAATACAAACAACAGAAATTATAAATATAAACTAATATTTTGTCGTAAAGCCTTTATTGGCAATAACAGCTTCACACCTACGTGGCAAGGAGTCCACCAAGTCCTGGCAACGCTTGAGGGGAATCTGGGCCCACTCGTCCTGTAAAAATTGCCAAAGCTGCGGTTTTGAAGTCGGATATTTCTTTGCCACATATCCCTTGATGTCCCCCCATAAATTTTCAATCGGATTTAAATCCGGCGACTGTGCTGGCCACGACATTGCATCAATGTTTGGTTGACTAACCCAACTCTTAGCCAATTTGCTGGTATTTTTTGGATCGTTATCCTGCTGAAACGTCCATTTTAAGGACATATCTCACTGTGCATAAGAAAGCACTACTTTTTTGAGTATGTCGACATAGACGTCTTGGTCCATGATCCCATCCATCATATGTATGGGACCATGCCACTGTACGAAAAACGAGCCCATACCAATATTTTAGGGCCACCGTGCATAACGGTCTTAAAAGTGGGGTTTGGGTGGTTCTCAGTGTTTGAGGGTCGTCAGACATACTGTCTTGAGCCTGTCCCACCAAACAAGTCCAGGTTGGACTCATTTATCCCAAGAATATTGCGCCATTTCGTCACTGGCCACTTCAAATGGCTTTTGGCAAACTCCAATCGAGCATGGATATGCCTTGTACCAAGTAATGGCACCTTTCGTGGGCTTCGCGTATTTATATTTTCATTTACTAATCGACGGCGAATGGTGACGACGCTGATCCTTAACTTCAGGACCGTTTTAACAGCCATAGAAGACGCAAAAGGATTCGCTTTGCTGAAGCGCACCTTTCTTCGGCCCCCAATATCGGTGGTTTTTCGTTTGGACCCACGTGATTCGGATTTCCCCTCATATTTTATGGCATTGGATACCATTTTGGCAGAAAAATGTACCGTATTTTAGATTTTTTATAGGGTTTTTCCTGCTTTCTAAGCTAAACTATCAAATTCCTCTCTTCCTTTGAACAGTGGTGTCCTTTACCCACTAAAATGAACATTTTTGCATGGTTATTGTGTATTTTCATTTAAATTAAATAAATGAACTTAAGAAAACTTACTTTTCACCTAATTTTTAATGTTTTCGGCGCTTTTTGGGGATCAAAATGAAAAACTGCTATTTTAATGAACAGCCAAAAACTTGTGATTTTGAACAAAAATGCCCAGAAAACGCAAATAAAAAGCAAATCTTACGAAATTTTTTTAGTTTTCCTATCTCTATATCCCATTTTACAAAAATAATGATCAAGCGATGAACTAACGAAAAGGAAAATGCAAAAATTACCGTCCTTTTACTTCGTTGCTATTGCACTGCTATTTTAGTGAACACAGCTGTATATGTCTGCAGTATTTAATAGAGCCCATTAAATCATATTTAATTTTAAAGCACTTTATTTTTCATTTTTTAGAAGGTTAGATCCTGTCTTGAAAGAAGCAGAAGTTTATTGAATCATAGATCATTTTTCAACACTAGCTGAAGCATTTAAACTTAAGGATTTAGTTTGAAATATATGTATATTTCTTAAATATAAAATCCTTTTTTAATAAAAATATTTAATAAGAAGCACATGAAATTATATTTAGTTTTCCAATACTTTTATTATTTATTAAACTTAAGATCCTTTATTGTGAAATGAAATATCCCTTTACAACACTGTTACTTAGCCTCTAATTCCATAAACTTAAGATGGCTGACCTTTTTGAAGGTTTTTAATGATGTTTTTTATATTTTATACAAAAAATTAAAGTTACTCAGTCCTTAGCCGTTTAAAAAATTGATAAAAAACTACCATATAAATTATTCCGTTTGAACAAAAAAAAAAACAGGCCATTGAAGCCGGTAGAAGCGTGTTCTTGTTGATTCAACTGTTGATTGATTGATTGATTGATTGATGGCAAATCGCCACAAACAAGAGAATACACATGCAGACGCATTAATTTCACTCAAATCGTTGTCGGTCCTTGTTAAAGGCCTCTTTTATGATTCTCCTCTTCCGTATTGCATGATGGCATTGTAATCAAAAATTGAAATAAATCATTTTGATTCAATTTAGAACTTTTAAAGTTTAATAATATTCTAGAAATATTCTCCATATACCACACGGGCTGACATTTCCGATAATGGTTTAGTGCATTAGCAAAAACCCATGTTCACTTCAATCATACAACTGTCATATATTGCACTCATATCCCCCGATATGCCCACGAATTTCAATGACTACTCACTGTATCACTGTATTTTTTTTTGTTTTCGTACATATGTACATTTATTTACTTATTCGAATGTCAACTCGTCAATTTTTTGCTCATGCCTGAATAGATAAGTAGAATATAGAAAATAGAAAAAAAAACTCACACTCCTATCAATATGTAGATACATCTATCAAAATTATAATTACGGGGCGTGGGCGGGTGCCAGGGACCTGAGCAGGGTGTCGACGACTTTTCCAACAGGCGGCTCTGAACCTAGCCCAGTCCAGTTTTATACCCTTCCTTGAGGTACTTCTTAATTTTTAAAAAAGATAAACGTACTTTGAAATGGTCTTCTCAGGGGGCTATAAGCCAAAAACCCACTTTTTGAAGGGGTCCGCCCAGGAAAATTTGGAAAAAAATCGAAAAAATATTTTGTTGTCAGGTTTTGATGCAGAACGATGGAGAATCCAATCACAAATCGTTTGAGGTATTCCTCGTAAGAATCGGATGAGAATTGGCCAAGATATGGCCTTCCCAGGGGGCTGGAAGCCAAAAACCCACTTTTTGAAGGGGTCTGCCCAGGAAAATTTTGAAAAAAATCCAAAAAATATTTTGTTGTCAGGTTTTGATGCAGAACGATGGAGAATCCAATCACAAATCGTTTGAGGTATTCCTCGCAAGAATCGGATCAGAATTGGCCAAGATATGGCCTTCCCAGGGGGCTATAAGCCAAAAACCCACTTTTTGAAGGGGTCTCCCCAGGAAAATTTGGAAAAAAATCCAAAAAATATTTTGTTGTCAGGTTTTGATGCAGAATGATGGAGAATCCAATCACAAATCGTTTGAGGTATTCCTCTTGAGAATCTGATGAAAATTAGAAAAGATATTGAACCTCCACTTCGTGATTCGAAAAAGGGTATTCGGGCTTCTGCTATATGCCAGTGGTTCCTTTCTAACGTTTTCCGATGACACTGCTAGCCGTATTTCAACGTTGTTTATCGTGAGCCGAAATATGCAAATTGGAGCTGATGGTCGAAGGGGTACAAAAGATGTACCAGTTACAATGGTTAACGACATGAATACTACTAATTTTTCTATTGAGAGCCACCGCCCGCCGCCCACACCCACTTAACCGAGAGGGCTTTGATTGGAGGAGTAGAGTGGGAGTGGAGGAGTGGGTGTGTTTGTTGGGAATCTGAAATGGATATATAAGAGGGTATATTTAAAGGTATAATGTTTGGTAGTTTTTCATTAAGCCCTTCATGAAGCCCTAGAAAGTATGCTTGTTTTTTTTAAGGAGTATCTTGACTTTATGAACTATTTGTTTCCAAAGGTATTACCAACTTCGAGACTATTGAAAAAGACCTTGGTTTATTGCTTCATTGCAATGTCGAACAAACGACTACAAATCGCGGCCTGACGTGATAACAAATAACCGCAAACCCTTGTTGCCAACAGAGAGTTCCTATTGTTCGGTTGTTCAATAAATGTACATAATTTGATGCGCCCCATTGGCATTCCGTTAGTATTTGCCCCCACTGCTTGCCCCCACTACTTGCCACCGCTACCCAGCTCATCCCGTGCAACAATGGTCTATGACGACGATGACGATGTCGATGTCGATGTCGCTGTCGATGGAGGAGGTGCCATCAATGTCAACTCGTGTAGTTTGCTTCGTTGCCTCCGCGGGGCAACTTCAGCTAGCGGTCTCTACAAAAAAAAAAAAAAGGACCAAAGTCCTCCATCCTGTCTGCCATTGTTCTGTCCTCTTTTGTCCACTTCGGGCCGGTTGTCTCCGCTAACCAGACACCAGATGTGCTCATCCGCCGGCAATGGCCTGATCGTCGAGGGCATACCTCTGGGTATGGGCCGCCAGTTTACGCCACGACTGACCATGAAAAGGGTCTACAACACCAAGTGTTTTCGTCCCGAACGCTATCGGCATGAGGTGGCCAACCATTATCGGGACTACAAGTTGCAACAGCATCTCCATCAGCAGCACCATATCTCGAATGCCGGTGGCCAGCGTCGGAGAAGGCGACGTCGTCCTTACGGATCGGAAACAACTCGAGTGCCCGGCAGCTCATTAGCGTCGGCATGTGTGCGGTTCCGCGATGTATGGCCCACCCATGTTCACAACTTTCCCAGGTAGTATCATTAGCATTGGGTCTACAGAGAGAGAAATTGGGGAGCTAAAAGTTGAGGTATTAGATATTTAGGTTGGTAGGGTAGTTTATTTTAAGTGGGTGTTTCCGATTCCTAAGGTTTTAAGGTTCTAAATGAATAGAAATCTAAAAATTATTTATTTCCAAGTACCGGGTATTATTATTTTTTTTAAGGAAGATATTCTTTATCTTCTAATTCTCTGGAATATCATTTTTTTCAACATATTAATAGATAATGAGGTGTATTCATATTCTTAAGCTCTTAAGATCTTAAAGCATTCGAAATTCCCACATTTTTTCCTCACAAGTTTTTTCCTCACATTTTTTTAAAGCATATTGCTTTAAACTTTTGTTTAATTGGATTGAAGAATAATACCTTATATTTATAAAGTCCTGAGGTCCTAAAGCTTTCAATATTCTAGATTATTTTCATCCCAAGTACCGGGTATATATATTTTTTCAAAGAAAGATAACCCATACTTTTGAGTTTCTAGTATTAAACATATGTATTATTAGATTAAAGTATAATAGCTCATACTTATAAGGTTTAAATATCCTAAAGCATTACAAATTATGAAAATTTTCCTCCCTAGTACCGGGTATAAATATTGATATTTAATTTCCCCCAAAAACTAATAAAATATTTTCTTGATGTGCACCTCCTAAGCAATTTAAATGCGACATGGGCGTGTCTGGGGGTTCGGGGGCTGGCTCTTTGACAGTTGCTGCCATAAATATAGGTTGGGTTGCTATCTGCTGCGGTTGGCGTGAAATTTCCGCCGCATCTCAAGTTACACGGCCTTGGCTTCTCGTCAGCGGCAAACTGACGTCAGCGACCACCGGCTTTCGTTAAAGTAAAAGTCTGTTTCTGAAAAAAAATTAAAAAAATAAAAGGAAAGTATGGTAAAGGAGGAGGTTGAACCACAAAATGCGGACGGATGTGAATCCGGATACGGATACCGGTGCACCAGAAGCAGGAGTCCTCCCGCAGGATGCATGCGATGCTATTTTAATGTCTTCAAGTCGACACTGTCAGCCACTGTGTTTCTGTGGCAATTACGGTGCCCAGGACTTTGCTAATGAACTATCAATTTCCTAAAGTTTCCATTAAGGAGCAACGCTGCTAAACTTTTCCCCACAAATTAAGGGGAACCAAGAAGTTGGGGAAAATTTTCTGAAACTGAGACTTGTTTGTGGGAAACGAGTTGAAAAGTCTAAACCATAAATAGGATTATGTCTTCAGAGGGATTATTAGATGGGAATTTAATTTAATAGACTTGGTTTTCATGGATTATCTTGCTTGCTAGAGTCTATTTGGGCTTATAGAGGGCGCTTTTGTGTTTAAAATTCTTAAAACTCATGTCTATAGCTAGTTTAGAAGTATGCTATAGGTTCTGAAGTAATCTTATA
Organism: Drosophila bipectinata; assembly: GCF_030179905.1. Classification (NCBI taxonomy): domain Eukaryota; kingdom Metazoa; phylum Arthropoda; class Insecta; order Diptera; family Drosophilidae; genus Drosophila; species Drosophila bipectinata. Next base: position 5,194,100 of record NC_091734.1, on the reverse strand, counting down.
AATAGTATAAGGATTTTGGGGGTTTATTAAAAAGAAAAATCTATTTTAAATGATGGGAAACGTTTTAGTATTTTTCTAGAATTTCTTCGGTCTATTATTAGCTTTATAGAGGGCTCTATTGTGCACTAGTACTAAAATATAAAGATTTCTAATAAATATGTTTATAAATATAAATAAATAATATTATATTAAATATCTTCTTCAATCCATAGTTTATTTAGTTTATTTAGAACCTCTAGAACCTCTTGAGTATTATATGCTTTATAGAGGGCGCTATTGTGCAGTAGAAATTAGTTATAAAATCTCCAAAAAACAAAGGATTATGCCTCTAGAGGATTTTTAAATAGAATTCTACTTCAAAGGATATACAAATTTTCAAAGGAATCTCTCTAGAAACTCTTTAATCTATTATTAGCTTTATAGAGGGCGCTATTTTGCACTAGAAACTAGTTCTACAGTCTCTAAAGGGTTACGAAATATAAATATCCTTTAATAAATGGTTTCTTTCAGTTAAATTTTTTCCGCAGAATAGCTCTACTATCGCTAAAGTCTATTATTAGCCTTATAGAGGGCGCTGTTGTAGACTAGAAACTACCCTTGAAGCGTAGCCAAAAAAAGGATTATGTCTCTAGAGAATTATTAAATAAAAATCTACCCTAACAGATAGATTCTTTAGTTTATTTAAGTAATAATTTGCCAAAAAATCTCCCTCGAGGCTCCTTATTTTTAATACAAGCCTTATAGAGGAAGTCCTTGAACTCGTAACCCAATAATTTGCCTTTTTTTTTATCGTTTGTTTCATTTTTTGTAACAAAAATTAAAGCTCGACAAACAAAAGAGAGGACGACTCCGAGCCCTCCGAGTAGTAAGTAGTGGCAGTGTCAGTTCTTTGCCCCAGAGGGTTGGCTTTTTTAATTATATTACCCGGACCACTCCGGACTACGGTCTCCGGACTACGGTCTACGGACAGCTACGGTTAGGGCTCCGGTGAAAGTGAAAATGAAAGTACGAGTATATATTTTTTTTTGGGGTGCGGGTATGGAATGGATTGTTTACCCGCTTGTTTGTCGTACGTGTTTGCATTCGCCATTGTAATTAATGTTTTGTTTGGACGCGCAGTTCTATTTTCAACCATCCAGAGTGACCCGGAGTCCGAGTCCGAGTCCTGCCTTTAACTAATTGGTGCCTTTCACTAATTACAGATTCGACGATACGTTTACGAGCCGCGGCCGGAGGACAGTGTGCTCCGGTGAGCCACCGGACGAGCCATATAACGACGCAGTGCGTCGCATCCGTAGCTCTCAGAGCTGTTCCCAGCTACGTCAGTTGGTGCAACGTCAATTGTTGTCATCCCGAATCATTGGGTTAACTAATAGCGATTGTGAAACTGAGTATAGTCGTCCGTGGAGCAGTCGTAGCAGCCATGGGAAGAACAGCAATCGGTGGCGAAGCCAAAGTAGCGACAACATCAACGACCGTGCCGTCAATTATCAGCTAAATATTAATAATATTGCTGCTGCAACCACGGAAACCCAACAAAGTCCCAACCAGAATCAGCAACCGGTTGATTTTTACGGTTATTTGCAATTGGCCAGTGGCTATTATGAGCACGGTGTTCTGGCCAATATCGCCTACCTGGAATCGATTGGCCGGCAAAAGCACCACAACCACCACCACCACCGGCAGCAACAGCTAGAGCCGCCACGTAATGCAATAAAGGCCCCATTGCCAGGTTTATTCTTGGACACACCATCCACTCAGGCATTGGCTATTCCCGGCCAGAAGTTGACGGGTCGCTTGCTCACTTTACTGAAGAGTCTAAAGAGCAAGGTGATTAAAAGGAGAACTAGTCCCGAGCCAGGAATACGAGTGGATATTCGAAATTTAAAGACACAAGAAGATCAGGAGGAGAATCCGGAGGACAACGACTATCATCCACTTGAAGAAGATCAGCAGGTCAAGAACGAATCATCTCCTTCATCTCCTGGGAATAGCATGTGTGATTATTATGCTGAGGACGCGAAACAAGTATCCCAGTCACGATTGCCAAGTTCCCAGACCCTGGGTGCCACTTCAGCTACATTGGGCGCCACTGTAGAGGCCACGGCCGTTACTCTGGAAGCGATTGCCACACGAGTACCAGCCATTGATGGTGCTGGACCGGATCATCGGTGTATTTACGAAATCATTGATAACCTAAGTCATTTGAGTATCGGAGAAAGTGGTGAACGTCGCCCACCACTACCGCAGATAACGCTAACCGACTGTACCGCTCAACAGGTGGCGCTCTATAGTGCCAGCTTCGATATCATTCAGTTGCAAATACCCAACGAAGCCAGACCACCGAATAGAGACTAAGTTTTTGGGAGAAGCTTTAATTGTTTTTTTTTTGTTTTAATTTTTTTGTTAGACTCTTTTTTTTTGGTATTTGGCGGCAATCGGAAATTGAATCGAAACGTAACCGATAGATAGATAGACAAAATACATAGATAGAGAGCTGTAGAGCTACAGAATAGAGAGTACCCAGAGCCAAACAGAGCCACCAGAGTCACCAGAGTCACCAGAGCACCAGAACAGAACAGAATCGAATCGAACCGAACAATATAGGAAGAAAAAAAAATAAAAAACCGAAAACAGAACGTAACGAATCTGAAAGGCGCGCGCACGTCAGCGGAAATCGTTTATATGCTAAATACAAATAAAAAAAAATAAAAAACCTAATAAAAAATAGCTTTGGTGCTTTTGCTCTCGCGAACAATGGTTGTTGGTAACAATATTGTTGAACCTGCAGCATTAAAAGCCATCACAGAGACCGGTATAGAAGTAGCTATCCATAATAACAATCCAAGGGATACACAAGCTACTGAAGATACCCCGGAAGATACTACGAATAATCCGATAGATATCCAGGATTCTAAACAAACAACAACGAGTATTAGGATTAATCTCGAAGAGGATCTTGAAGAAGGTAATCCTGAAGTTCAAGTGGAAATTGAAAATATTCAAAATAACAATATGACGGATGCCGGCAAGGAAACAGGCGGCGATGCTATTAAACTCTCGAATCCAAATCCAAATACAAGTTCTAGTTCACCGGTTAGTCCTGGCTCGGGATCGGGTCCATTGGCTGGTATGGCCATTGTGCCCACCAAGAGCGCCGTCAGTCAGCGTAATGTCGATATTAAAATCGAAAAGACCAGCAACATGGAGGCGGCCACCCAACAGCTGACCAAAAAGGTTCTCAAACTGGATCTGGGCGGCAAGAATCTCGACGACTTCTCCCTCAAATCACCCAAATCGCCCATAGCTGGTAAGTCCGTCCATCTGGTCTCCAATTTAATTGTTTATAGAGAATAGCATACATAAATATTAATAAGAAATTGTAGAGAATCGAAACCGGAACCGGTTATACATATATCATTGAGCTTGTTAGCCTGGCGCCTCCTCAATTGACGCCTCAAATTCCATAAAGCTTAATTAGTTTGGTCTCGAAAACAGAATAAATATCAACAAAATATCAACACTACGTTTCGTCACCGTAAAGTTTTCAATTAAATTTCCAGTTACCAGCAAAAAGTGTAAAAAAATAGAAAAAATCTAGTTATAGTTTTGTGAAAATAGTTAGAGGTTTTAATTGAATTTGTTGAAAGTTTGTTGTAATATTTAGGGCTTACATTTTAATTATTTTTCGGATTAAGAAACAAAGTTTATACAAATTTTGTGAATTTTTAAAGGTAACTAGTTTCAAAGGGTTTTTATATATCGTTTTAAGAAATGAGTTAAAAATAGGCTATAGTTTCAGCAATTACTAAAAATGTATCAGTTTAGGGTTCGAACTACCAGGAAGAAATAATTTGTTTTTTAAGAAAAATATTTGTAAAATTCACTTGCATATAAGTTAAAAATAATCTCAAAGTAAGGTATTCTCTTAGTTATAAACTGCATACATTTTGTTATTAAACAGTTCGGGTTCGAAACCCTGAGGAAAGAATGGTCTTTTTTTATAAAAAATTCTTAAATCTTCTAAAATAGTCTTAAAATTTGTGTCCTCATTAAAAACTAGTTTTAAAATGATAATACAGATTTAAATTAGTTAAAAAATGCAACAAAATTAAGCCTTTTCTTTGTCGAAAGCTGCCTATTTTTGTTATTTAGATGTTCGGGTTCAAAACTCTACAGAATGTTTATTTTAAAAAAAAAAAACCTATAAAAGCTTCTAAAATAATATACAATTTTTTTTAAATTAAAAACGAGGTTTAAAATACCTATAAAGACTTAAAAAAGAGCCCGAACTTTAGCTTTTTCTTTGACGCAAGCTGCATACCTTTGTTATTTATGAGTTCAAGTTCAAAACCCCCGCGGGAGAATGTTTTCTTTTTTTATTTTTAGAAAGAAAAAATATTTCCAAAAAAAACCCCTAGATCCTGAGCTCTATTGGTTCTACGTATAGCATAATATTTATATTTTTTTTTTGTTTTTAATTACAAACCGTGTTTGCTTTATCGGTTTTCAACGAAAATTCTTTGGCTTCTGCGGCTTCTATGGCTCCGGTTTCATTATCAGTCAAGTCTATTACGTTTGGCCTCTTTTTTTTGTTTATTCATTAGCATATTTGTGTGCATATATAATATATGTATATATGTATATAGATTGTATGTACACATGTTGCCTTTAATGTTTGCGCAAATGCGATGACCTTCCCCCTAGATTAATTCTCTTATCTCTTATATATATATGTATATATATATATTTTTTTTTTTGAATAATTCGATTGGCGGTGCTGTTTACGATTTTTACGATTTTTAATGACTTATGAAATGGTTTTGATTTGTATATTCGTAGCACGTTTGCCGCATCAAACATCGCTGACATCGTCAGTGGATGTGGAGGATCGCAAGACACTGAGAGAGGCCTTATACCAGGGTATATTCCACCGACATCGACGCACCATCTTCGCCGTGGGCAGTTTCCTACGAATGCTGCGCAGCCGCAATTCGCAGTACAATACGATACGTAGCTCATCGGAGGGCGAGGATATCGATGAGGTTAGATAAGACCATGGGATCAGATCAGATCAGAATCACAAATATGCTAATAATAAGAACCATCATCGTCCATCATCATTGTGAGAGCTATACTTGCATCCCGGAGACAGCAGCGACAATCGGAAGACTCGTTGAATATTTTTTTAGATAGAAAACCAAAAAAAAAATAATCGAAAAAATCGATAAACCATTTAGCATCCAATATCATCCCATAGCTGCTTCGAGATATTTATTTAATCCGCCGTATTTATATAAATATATATATATATATTTGTGCAACCAAGAGACTAGCCACCTGTTGTGTTAGCGTTTAGAAATAACAAGCCATATTAGTTGATTTTTTTTTTTTTTTGAAACAGGACTCGTCCTGGCCATCCTATACCATCTGCTGCTTCATCTTGTTCACTTATTTCTAGAGCAGACTCGCCTTATCTTAACTGGAAAGCCCACTTTAAGCTAAAAACTTACGAAAATACTAAACTTAAAACTATAAACTATAAAAACTCACAGATACCCAACTAAATGTGAACCCAAAAGCTGAACTAGAAAACTTTTTCTTATTAAAAGTTAAATATTGAATTATGTAAAAGCCTAGCCCTCGAAATTATATAGAAATTCATAAATTGTTTTGTTAAGTAGTTAGTTTGTTTTTAGATTTGTAGCTCAAATTAGTTTTAGTTTGGCATTTTTTAAAGAAACAACAACCATTCCAAATAGGTTTCCAAACAAAAACTATAGAAATAAACTATAAAATAATAAAGATATATATATTTGAGAGGGCTGGGTATTCCATAGTCGTATATATCGACTATTTCATGTTTTTTTTTTGTAAATTATTATTTAAAATTATGTTTTATACAAATTGTCATTCGTTTTTTCATTGCAAAGGGAACAAAACTTATAAAGCCACATGTCGAAGAAATGTTTTTTAAAAAATATAAAGTTGATATATTGCGCCTAGAAATAATATATTATATTATATATATATATTATATATCCATATATATGGGCTAGTTTACAAAAAAAAAAAAAGGAAATCGTTGTTGTCGCCAGAAAACCCCCAAAAATGTTGAATGTAAACTTTGATTTGCAAAAATTCCCCACAAAATTAAAGAAAAAAAAGACACATATTTAACAAAACATATATATACTATCTAGTGGTTAACATACGATATATTTTAGAATATATATATACTGATTTTTTTTGTTCATTGTACTTTATATTTAGTGTTAGAATTAATTGAATAATTAGTGAATTAAGAATCGTTGTTTTTTTTTGTTTGTTTTTGTGATCATTGTGTACAGAAATCGAGACAAAAAAAAAAAGATACAATTTGCTAGAATCGTTTTCAAGCCGTAGTTTAATTCATGTAACCCCTAAACACACACACACATACACCGAAAGATACACGTTTTCTATTTCATTTCGGATTGTAAAACAAATAAAATCTAAACGAATGCTAGTTGGTGCTTAAATGTTTTCATTTCCGGGATATTGTATAACTTTTCTGATATTCTGCTATTCTAGTTCCTCAAAAGGCGTGGCTCCAAGCTCCTACGCTTACAGCACCTTTTCGAGCGTTGATCCAGGGTTGGTTTATAGGTAGGACTCTGATATATATCATCCCATTTGGGGCCAGGACATGGTAAAGTTCCAGACGGGAAAGGATGGGACAGCACTTCGACCTCCAAGTTGGCTTAGAAATTGCTGAAATAATTAAGATTTTATTAAAATATTGATTTATTTTAAAGAACTATAAAGGGATTTATAGATGAAGGTAGACTTTATCAGCTTTTGAAGAAGTGCGATCTGAAATCTATCTATTTTTCTATAAAAAGTTATGTCCTTTGGATCTCTTATTTACGAATCCCTCAATAATATTTTTAAAAAGTAACTATATTTTATGATTTATCCAAAATGCATTAAGCTCTTTCAAAAACATTATAAAGAAAAGACCTTTATAGAACCTCTCCAGAACCTTTAAAAAAGTTCTTCCATCTATTTTAGTATACAAGTTTATAACTGATTTAAACTTTAAACGGTTTCTTCTAAAATCACTTAAAAGTATTTAACAAATCTCCATTATGTATTATTGTTTTAAAATTATAAACATTCTTTTTGAAATATTAGACATTATCTCCAAATATTGATTTATTTTCAAGATATAGAACCTTGATGGACCCTTCTTTTGAAGAACTTCCTCCTGAAATCTATATATTTTTTTAAAAAATACTTTTAATTGATTTTACCTTAAAATGCCTTTAAAAATAACTCGAGAATAGTTAAAAAAATTACTATATTATTTATTAAAAATTTATAAAACGTCTTTAAAGACCTTTATAGATCATCTTTTAACAAAGTTTTCTTTGTAAAAACTAATATTATTTCATTTAATACTGTTATACTTTTATTTCTGAAGTTTAAACCGATTAAATCTTTAAAAATTCCATTTAAAAAAACTACATATTATCATTTACTCAAAATTTACAAAACTTCTGTAAAAACCTTTATAGAACCTTCTTAAAGAAGTCCTTTCCATCTACTTTTTTTTATTAAAAACTTTAACTGAATTAATTTGCAAGCAACTTCGTTAAAAATCACTTTATAATATTTATAAAATCTCTATTATTTATTATTTATCTAAAATTGTTAAGATTTTACTTGAATTATTTAATTATATTTTGATATTTTGAATTATTATATCAAAATATTGATTTATTTTAAGAAACAAGAACCCTTTAAAGAACCTCTTTTAAGGGATATTTTTCCAAAACCTATCCAACATTTTTATAAACAAACTTAAACCTTTATTATCTTAAAATATTTTTAATTAAAACACCAAAGAATACCAAAAATAAACTTAATTTAAATATTATATCTCCTATATCCCTAAAATCCTTAAAAAAAAACTCACCTGACTTGGTGGAGCAGCCACCACAAAGGTATCCTCGTTGACGGCCTTCTGTATCTGAGCCCTCAGAGCAGCAGCTTCGCGTAGATTCTGTTGGGTGACCACCACCCGGACGACCTGCGATGATGGCGGCACTGTAGGTCCCAGCAGCCAAGTGGGAGCCACCACCTGACGACGCCACTTGACCGGAGCCGCAGCCACCAGGCCCAGCCACAAGATCATCAACTGCCAGCGCATGTTGTTCGAGATGGAATGATCCGATTTCCGGAAGAAGATTACCACAAAGACGTGGTGGATCACGGAATGTGAAAAACGTGGTCTTTTGGAAGAATTTACAATGTGAGAATTTATTTTTTGTGGCAGTGAACACGAAAAACTGTGTTCTACAAACATCGGTCTTGAACATAATCTTGTTTTGTTTTTTTTTACAATTCGTCTGGTTTTAAAACAAAACTAAAATATTTAAGTAAAATAAAAATAAAATAAAAAATCTTGGATGGGGGATTTGAAGGGGAACACAATTAACTATAATGTCTAGGGATTAACTTCCTCGGCAGGTGCATCTTGGGGCTCGTCCTTGATATGAACATCATCGTCCTCCTGGTCCTCCTTGCTGTTCTCGTGCAACAGCACGTATTCCCGGGAACTGAAGCCAAACTTAATGACATCCTTCTCCATGAGTTCATAGTACTTCCGGCCATCGATCTTCTTGTTGTTCAGAAACGTCCCGTTCGCCGACTCCAGATCGATGAGGTACAATCGGACACGCTTCCCCTGACTGCCGTCGTCGCGCTCGAACGGCACCAGACGATACTGCAGGGCGGCATGCTGTTTGGAGCAACTGGGATGATCCACCGCCAGGTCGACCACCTTGCGATCGCGTCCCACCAGGAAGCAGCTCTGCCGATGAATGTGGAGCGTGGGCAGGGCCGTTTCGCCCTTGAAGGGATACAGACGCCAGCGGCGTTTGGGCTTGCGGGCCTCCGGAGGTTCTGAGTATTTAACCACCACACCATTCACCTTGTTGGTGTCCTCGGTGAGGGCACCGCTCAGTCCGAAATTGGGTTTCTCCTTCTCCACGGGCTCGTCGTCGTCGGGTTTGTGGGATTTCTCGTCGCCCTGCTTGCCCCACTCGTACTGTTCGTCGTCGTTGCGATTCCGGTTGTCCCGGCGCTGGTTACGATTGCGTCCAAAGTCGCGACCACCACGCGGCTTGCGATCTCGAGGGCTGCGACTACGACTGCGTCTGGAAAGGGGAATATTTCATGGAATTAGTGGTGTTCTGAATGGAAACATAAGGATTACAATGCCCACCTGGCTGGTCGTCTTTCGGGGGATCTACGCTGACGGTCCCTGTCTCTATCTCTGTCTCGATCCCGGCGATCGTTACTCCGGGGCCGCCGCTCCTTGCTACGCTCCCGTTCTCGTTCTCTTTCCCTCTCCCGTCCGCTACGGTCGTGGCGGTCCCTATCCCGATCACGATCTCGCTCCCGTTCCCTCTCCCTTTCCCTGGAACGACTATGACTGTGGCGACGTTGCTTCACATTCTGGCGACTGGAATTGCCCCGTTCTGGGCTATCCCATTTGGAACGCTGCTCTTGCAGCTCCTCCGTTGGTTTCTCCTCCGCCGGCTGGGGCTTGGAGCGTTTCTCCTGCTTCTCTGACTTCTCCATCTTGCTGCTGTTCCGTTTCTTCTGCTGACTGCTGTGGTCGCTCTTGGCGGAGCTGTTGCTGTGGCGGCTGCTCGACGATGAATTGGAGTTGTCGCGTTCCCGGCGCTTGCTCTTCTTGGGTTTTGTGGCCACCGCCTCGTCGGTGGCGCTGGATGAACGCCGTTCTCGTTCACGGCTGCGTCGTTTGCCCATTTTCTTTTGGCTAAAATCGTTAGGCGTCACAAAAACAGGAGAAACCAAAAATTAAAAAATGGCTTGGATTATCAGCTGTCCGGGTTATCGATAAGAAGCCGGCTGTACGCGCAATAATACCGTAACGGTATATTTTTTAGAAAATATTTGGTTTCAGTTAAAAGATTTCAATATAAATGTTTAATTAATAAACAAATTATTTTTATATATATTTTTACAATGAAGTTTAAAGCCAAAAGACTTGATAAAATATATCGATTTCTGGTATTTTTTTCTAGCCTTTTTCCTGCAGAGTTGTCAGAGCTGCTAATTAGAGATGGACTTTTATCGATAACTTGGAATAGAATCAAAGCATTTCGCAGAACGCCAAGTTTTTATTTAAATTCGTATTTTTTTAATTAAAAATAGTAAAGTGATTGTGATTTTAGAATAAATACGCGTGTGAAACGAAGAAGGACATTCGGAAAAGTGAAAAACCACGAAATGCTTTGAAAAACATTGTTAGAATCCACAATTAAGATTCTAACGGTAAAGGACACCATTTTTTGTGAGGCTCCTGGTGGACATCGTGGCCTCCAACCATGTCGCAGAGCTGTTGCCGTATTTGCTCGAGTCCTGAGACTAAAATCGATATATTTTTGCCACAAAATGGACATCTATTGCGACAGATTCGCTCCATAACAGGAATCGAGGTAACCTTACTATCTATAGCTACTATATCTTTTCTAAGACCTATGTATTACATCCAACAGTTGATCCAGAACTCGGACTGGCCCGGCTGGATGTGCCAAACGTGCATGGTGGACTTGGAGGGAGCCATAAGATTCCGTCGTCGTTGCATTCTTTCCGAAAAGCAACAACTTCGGAGGAAAAGAACCAACTCCTTGGAATCAGAGCCACCGGAAGTCGAAGAGGAAGATGTCCAGCAGCTAGCAGAGGATACACTGCCTGAGGACCAGCTCCCCTTTGCATGCCGGCACTGCCCGAAGAGCTATCTCACTTTGAAACAACTCTCTGCCCATCGTATCGTACACCGGGATCCAAGTAACAAAGATACCATCACTGACCTATCTTGTGGCACGTGCGGCAAGGTGTTTCAACGCCGGCATGCTCTGGAGTATCACATGAGCGTCCATACCGGTGCCAGGAACTTCCCCTGCCCACATTGCCCGGCACGGTTTGCCCAGCGCTGCAATCGAGAAACTCATGTGCGGAACACCCACCTCAAGCTGCGTCAGTTCGCCTGTCCGGAGCCGGGATGCGATCGGCACTTTGCCCGGCGACGGGAGCGCGATCAGCACGTTAAGACCATCCACCAAGGTGAACGGGATCTGATCTGTGATGTGTGCCAGGCCACCTTCAGTCATCCCATAAACTACAAGAAGCACCTGCTGACCCACACTGAGGTCAAGTCCTTTGGCTGTCCGATATGTGGCAAGTCGTTCAATGCTCCCGAAAACCGGGATGTCCACCTGTTTGTGCACAGTGTCTGCAAGGCGTACGAGTGCTCCGTTTGCGGATCGGGCTATATGCGACGTCAGCAGTTGATCCAGCATAGTGCCACTAGTGGTCACCACAACGAGCCAATTGTGCGACAAAAGCCGCAATTTAGTGCCGTTTTTACCCAGAGACCTATTAAGAATACCGCTGAGGAGACTGAGAAGACTGACAAGGTGCTCTACCAAGAGACGTCTCTCGTAGAAGAGCTTAGTTCCACAACCAATATAGAAGATGAGTTCTTGAAAGAATTGCAAGAGTATGATACTTGATACTTGATACTTTCAACAGGTATGAAAGTAATTAAGATTATCTCAGGGCAGTTATCTTTCTCTAACTGATAAGCATGAGGCATTTTGTATAAATAATTAAATATATAATTTATTAAGCTATAAATATAAACCTATAACTCTTTATAACTACATATATCCATTCAGTACCAAACAAACAGCTGGAAATGAATGAAAAATCACAATATAACGAAAAATAACAAAAATATATTACGGCATGCAAAGCATGAAGTTAAAAAAAAAAATAAAAAAAAAAAGCAACTAGCGAATGAAAAAGTGAATGTCGCCGTTGCACTTAAATAAAAAAAATATACAAAAAAAATATACAAAAAAAAAATGTAAAACGAAATGTATGTAGAGGCCTCTCTCACCCCCACTCCTGCCTCGCCACTTTCCTTTAAAAAATTAACCAAAAAAAATCATAAAACATATAATGGGAGGGGGGGCCTAACAACAACTGGTTGCAACAATAACGTTGAAATGAAATTATTTAACACCTTTTTTTATGGCTCATTTGGCTATAGTGTTAATGTCTGTGGCTTGACCCCGCCACGACAGTTACTTGCCCTCTCTAAAGGGGTCCATCTCCACTCGATATTTCGCACATAATTCCCTACCCATATTGATCGATCGATTGGCTACCCAATCATGGTCAGCCATAAAGCTGTCATAAGTGTGCCCTTAGCCCCCTCTCTGATCCCCGCCCCTTTGAAAAGCTTAACCCATTGTTAAATTATCTAATTTATTGTTGTTGTCCGCCTTTCGATTGTTGTGCCTGAATGAACTTGTCGACACAGTTAGGATTCCAAGAAAGAAAGAAAGAAGATTGCCCAAGTTGTTTTTGACCCTGCCCCAAAGTTCGTTTTTCTTCCTCTTCTTTCTTTTATTTAAGATATTACCTCAGTCACAGGTATGTGGTTTTATGGGGTTAACCATGTAAAGGGGGTATATTTTATCAAGTTTAGCTTTTAAATGACATTTTTGGGTTATGGTTTAGGAAGGGGTTCGACTGTGATTCACTTTTTTTGGAAAATATTTTATTTAAAGGCTTAAAACTTGGTAAAAAATTGTAATTTTGTAAAATTAAATTGTTAATTGTTTTATTTTATGACTTAGTTTAGTTGATTTCATCTTTTTGATGATATTTTAGGTCTGGGGTTCGACTCTGTTAGAGGAAAATTTTCTATTATTTTTTTATTTTAAAATATATGACCTAAAAACTTGAAACTTTGATTAAAATATATAATTTTTGTTAAAAATAAATGGTTATTTTCTTATAATTAGGTTTAGTTTAGTTTATTTTAGCTTTGAAATTTAATTTCTGGTCTAAGGCTCGATTACGCTTAGTGGAAAATTATTAGAAATGTATATTTTTTTTTAATATTTCACCTAAAAGCTTAAATCATAAATACAAAAATCTCGTAATTTTTAAACAAATCGTTAAAAGGTTATTTTTAGGGGTTACTTTAGTTCGCTGTAGCTTTTAATTTAATATTGTAAGGCTTAAGCTCGAGTTCGACTCAGTTTAGTGGACGATAATCTTTTTTTTTTTAAATATTTGACTTAAAAGCTTACAAAATATGCTAAAAAAGTAAGCTTTTTAAAAATAAATGATTAACTGACAAGTTTTTGTTCTTAGTTTAGCTGAAAGAGACTAATATTAAATTTTTGGCCTTGGGTTTGACTCTGGCTGAGGAGGATGAAGTATTTTTTGTTTATTTCAAAATATTTGACTTAGAAACCTAAAATTTTGGTAAAAAAAAGGTGTCTTTATTAAAAATATATAGTTAAAAACATAGTATTTAAGATAAATTTTATTTAGTCTAGCTTTTGAAGTAATTTTTGAGCTTGAATATGTAAAGGAGTTAGACTATGGTATTACTTTCCAATATTACTTCTAATATTTGACTTTAAAGGTTAAAACTTTGATAAAAAAATGGTTAGTTTTTCAATAATTTTTAGTTTAGAGTTCAATCCTCAATAAAGTTCTTATTTGTTTCCCTAAATCTTAATATATTTTAAATAACTTTACCTACAAAAACCCACCTAGAACTCTAGTAATTACCTAATTAGCAGACCACTACCGGGTAATTTAATTTAATTCAAGTATATATTGTGAAGAGGGGTTACTCCACAACCTCATACTCTCCACCCATCTGTCTGACATGAATTACAATCGTATATTTTAATTTCATCACCATTTCGGCTTAGGCTCGGGTTTCTTAAGTTTTATTTATTTGTTTTTTTTTACGATAACAAATTCAGAGAGATTTCGTGCCTATTCAGAGACACAAATAATTCCCATAATAGCATAATAATAGAAACCCAAAGACAATGAACCTGAGATTTCTGTGATGCACTACCAAGAGCTGGCTCACGTCTTGATGGCGAATTCTAGACACTTCCGTGACGGATGTGGCGATGCTCTGATAGCTCTGGGATTCATGGCAGTATTATGCAAACGTGGGAGCTGGGGGACCGGGCGTCAAGTTCATAAAGCGGTGTAGGCCTAGGTCAGGTTATTTGATCTGACAGATATCGTATACTATACCGCACCAGTATAATCCCCATGATCGGAGGCTTATCAACTGGGGCCGGGCGCCTGTCATGTCATCCTTTCACTTTCGTTACGTCGCTGTGCGTCTCATTTCTTTGATGTAGGTCAGCGACTTAAGGATCAAATGGCCAAAAACTGGTTGAGCGAATCACCAGCCACCGATTGCGCAACAGAGATTGGATTGGAAATGGGAATTGGAGTTGATGCTTCCATCTTTCAAGATGATTAATCCGAAGACCATTCATCATCTTGAATTCCAGGAGTGAATGTTATGTCCAACTCCACCTGCAAAACCCCATTCTGCATTCCAGCACAATGATCTATTAGGAGGTTCGGTCTGGTATACTAATGGGTTTCACCCACATTTGATTGTAGCTCGGATTTGTGATTCGAATTTCAAATAAAACTTTCATCTTGTTGAGGGATTTTTTTTGTTGCTTGAAGAGTAAGTTTGCTTTCTGATAGAATTGGGGTTTTATTTTATATTAAAATTTTGAAACTTAAAAGACTTTGAAGCCTTATTTTAGGTAAGACATGGTCATAATGTAGGTTTTTATGGTTGTTTATTTAAAAATCTTTGCCTATTAAGCTGAGGTTTATAAAGTCGAAAAAATTCGAGGTGTGAGGTTCGACTACGGTTAGGAGTTTTTCAAATATATATATTTTTTTAATGAAAATCTTTAGTCTCTAAGCTAAGGTATGTATTTGATGGTGTATATGTATATGATAGGCTCTTAGGCTTACTCCTTTTTGTAGAGGAATTTTTCCTCTCTTCCTTCTAGAAAAAAATCTACCTTTAAGGCTGAATATGAAGGCTTTTGTATATGAACGGGTTCGACTACGCTGAGCTATATTTTTTTAAGAAAATCTTCACTTTTTAAGCTGAGGTATATGAAGGAATACGAACCCGGTTATAAGACAAACAATATTGTTTTTTCTTTAAAAATATTTAACTCTTTTTAAATACAATCTTTAAAATCTTACAACAAATGATTCAAAGCTATAACCATTTTTTAGTAACTACATTTTAGTATACTATTAAAGAGCATAGCAACTGATTAGCTTTACCTTTCTCTTTTTTTTTAATGATTTCATTTTTTTTCCAAACCCGAAATCTAAATGGGACTCGTTCTCCCGATTATCCATAAATTCGTTCAAAAATTACCTCTTCCAGAGCTCAACAAAAACAGCCAATTGGGAGCTGATTAAAACTAATTTTTGTAACGTGGATGGATGATGGACTTGTTATGGAATTACTGGCCTGGCCCCTCTCCTTATTATTAATCTCCTTTAATCAAGCTAATCCAACCGGATTCCAAACGTTAACCAACTGGATGGCATTACTTTGAGGGGATTGCTCGAATCACTCGTTTAATTTAACCTTTTTTTTGACTATTTTTTTTTGGGTAGTTTGGGTGTCTTTTTTTTTAAATAAATTTGGAATGCCAGTGGCGTAGTGCTATAGTTTCTCGCAACAAATGCGAATCACAAGTTTCAAGCGAAATCCATCGAAATCCGTAATCGGAAAGTATAATTCGGAGAGAAAACTGGCAAAATCGTGGTATATGTTTGGAATATTAACCATTTTCTTTGGAGACTATCCAGATGGAAAAAAACAGGGAGAAAGGCTACAAAAAATTTCCCTTTTTTTTAACTCAAAAATATATTATTCTTCTTTTTTTTTTTACTTTATTTTTATTTAATTTTCTTAATCTTAAATTTAAAAAACAATTAGAAGGAGATAGAGAGAAAGTGGGAAAAAAAATACAGAAAATATTTCGTTCTTAAAATTATTATTATTTTTTTTTTAATAATTTAATGATAGCCATGGGTGGGCGTGGCCGGTGGCAAGTAGCTGCTGGCGGGTGGCAGATAGGTTGCCTCCGGCTCAAAAATGGGCGTGGCCGAGTCACCAGAGTGCCCGGGTGGACCGTAAAGTTGCGCCGGTGCTGGATAATCGTAGCCCGGCGACGACTGCAAGAATGGAGATGTGGGCGTGGCATAGTCGTAACCGGAACCGGAAATGGCATTCGAACCGGAGCTCTCGTGCTTGGCGCCGAGGAAGGCGCTCGGCTTGAATGGGGCCTTGCTGAGTTCCAGATCATGGCCGGAGGACGCGGAGGAGGAGGAGGAGGAGCCGGCATGGATGTCCGTGTGGAGGGCTTGCGGCTTGCTGGCCGTGTACGTGAAGTGGCCCAGACCCTTGTGCCCCAGAGCATATACCGGTGTTTCGCGTTCCTGGTCACGTTCGCGTTCCACCTTGTGATCGGATTGCTCGAGGATCTGGACCTGGACGGGGGAATCCTGATGCAGCGACTCCTGATGATCGTAGCCGGGGATCAGCGGGACACCGTAGCTGGTGAGGGGAGTTCCCTTGCCGAAGGGCGTCGCGGGAGCATCGTAGGTATAGCCGGAGTGCTCTTCGGGAATGGGATGCTGGGCGTAGTGACCGCCACCGCCGGCGGAGGATGAGCCGTGTCCACCCAATCCCAAGGCCTGGGTCAGTCCGTGCTCCAGAGCGTGTTCCAGGCTGTGATCCAGGCTGTGACTGGGTCCGTGACTCGGTGGTCCGTGGCTGATTTGATGCCCGAAGCCGTGACTGTAGCCATGGGAACCGTGGGCACTGAACGAGGGTCTGCCATGGACTGGTCCCGATCCGTAGCCGATGCCGTGACTGCCTCCAGCTCCGGAGTACTCCGGCGTGGCCACTATATAGGTGCTGGTCTTGTGTCCGTTTCCGAGGAGATTCAGGTAAGAGGATGCTGCTCCGGACGAAGGTGCTCCGTACTTGTAGCCCAAACCGGAACCGTGGCCGTGACTCACTCCGTGGCTCAGTCCATGGCTCAGCCCGTGACTTCCCCCGTGACTCAGTCCATGGGCACCTGCGTAACCGTGACTTCCGGCAGAACCGCTGCTCGTTTGGACAATGTACGTCTCGATCTTGGGACCACCGGATCCTCCGGAACTATAGTGATGCGGCCTGCTGCCATGGGAACTGGAACTGCCACTGGAGTACCCGTACCCGTGACCGTGCGACGAGCCGTAGTGATGATCACCGCCCTCCAGGTGGGCATATTCCGTGTAGGCGTGGCCGGAACCCAAGGCATTGCCATGATAACCTCCACCACCTCCTCCCACCCCGCCGAAGCTCAGGTGGTTCTCGTAGGCGGGCGGCAGGTACTTGTGGGAGGGGCCGTGGTAGCTGGACAGGCTCCCGAAGCTCAAGGCGGCATCACGTTTGGGTTTCGATGAACTAACGGGACTTGCAACCGGAGTGGCAGAAGAAGAAGAAGAAGCAGACGCAGCAGCAGCAGAGGCGGCCCAGTAGCAGCAGAAGAGCAGTAGAACTGCTAACGGTAATCCGGCGTATCTCATTTCGTTTTTTTTTTAAATAAATTTTTTAAGATTTTACACAAAAAACAACAAAAAAAAAAATTAAAAAAAAATTGTAAAAAGAAAGGTAAGCTTTCTTCTGTAAACCGTTATCCTTGTACACTCTGTCTTGTTCTCTCTCTCTTTCTTTTTGTGGCACCTTCTCGCTCTTAATCCGTAATGTTGCGCTGCCGTCGACGGTTTGTGGACGCCCTCTGCCAGTGGCAACCCTTTTATACGCTTCCACTCAAAAACAACCGCGAAGAAGCCGAACTCGGCTCCAAAACTCAAAAAAAAAAAAAAAAAAAAATCAAAACTCCATTTCCACTCAAAACTCCCCAAAAAGGGAGGGGCGTACGAGGGGGGCTTCGCTGCCGGCGGCAGCTGTCAGCCGCCCAAGCTGAGACGTCGCGTCGCCGGCAGCGATGCGCAAACGGTTTTGCATACCGTCTCTCTTTATATATCTCTCTCTCTGTCGCTCACGCACGCATACACCTGGTCGGGTCGGCACACCTTTCCACTCTTCCACTCTCACTCTCACTCGGGGGGCAGAGTGGAACAGTGGGCTTGGTGGGTTATTTATAGTCAAATATTTATTTAAAATGTATTTTTTTTTGTATTTTAATGGGACTTGTTTTAAATTATTTCTTTCTATATTTTTCAAGTTTTTGCTTTTTGAACTTTGGGTTTTTAATATATTTAATGCTTAATTTTGATATATTTTATTATATTTTATGCTATTTTTAATATTTAAATATTTAATTTTGGCTTAAACAAGCTCTTATTTATTTGTGGCTTGTTTTACAAGGGTTGAAGTATAATTTTCTTGAGTTTTTCATTGTAAAACTTCCAACTATGAAAATATTACGTATACGCCTTGGATTTTAATCTTAAATTTAGTTATTTTTTTACATTTTCTTGTATTTTTCATCAAAATAGTCCTTTATTTTGTTGAATATAATTAATACCTATTCTTTATTTTTTTTAAAAACATTGCAAATTTTCAAATGCCATTTAAAAATATTAAGTATACGCAGTGTTGTATTTTATGAACATGATTTCATGCTTTTCAAGTTTAAATCACACAATCTCTCATAAATTCTTAATATAAGGTATTTAAAAACATAAAAAATATAACTAAAAAGCTAAAAACTCTATCTTAATTTAATATTTTCCTAAATATTACGTATACATAGCCTTGTAAAGCTATAATTTCTAAAAAAAAAAAACAACATATATTATATGAGTAATATTTATATATTCCCTTGATATTTTAATTTCTTTCAGGTTTATTTTATGCTCATATTTTGTTTTTTATTTAATCTTTTATAATTTCTTTACCTTTAAACCCCCCTCTTATTGACTTTTCTCTCCTCTACTTTTACTGAAATTTTTCATCCCCTTCCTCGGCTTTTCGTTCCACTGTGCCAGCGAGTGCCAGCCACTTGACAAGCGCCTCTCAAGTTCAAGTGACACTTTTTCATATCACATGTCCGCTGGGCCACGCCTCCTCCACGCTGCCCCCTTGGCCTTGCCACTTTGTGCTGGGTTTTTCCCAGCCCATCTGCTCCCCTTTTCCTCGGCAAGTCGGCATGGCTTATGCGTAAATTGCATTTAATTTACAGTAACATGCCTCTGCCACTCTACCTCTGCCACCCTGCCACTCTGCCCCCTTTCTACGCCTGTTTTCTCAGCTGCGCAAAATTGTTGCAAGTCGAAAAGCGATTTGTTTTGCCACCGCCGACATTCGGGATCTTAATTTGGGTCTTTGCCGCAACGTAGTCTGATGTTTTGTGGATTGGACAGTGATTTGGCAATACCAGACTTCGTACCGACTTCTTCTGCCAGTCTCCAAGCTACACGGGGCTTTCCGCTAATGGCCCCAGACCCATCATGGCTAACTAATGGACTTGGCCCGATCTTGGTGGGGAATTTATGAATGCAAAATATACAAAATGTAAAGCTATGTTTTGTCTCTAACTTCTTGGCCCTGAAAAAAAAAACAAATAATGTATTTAAATACTAGATATATATATATAATCTTTGTAAGTATATCTATATTTATAGTAATATTGACCTTGATATGGGTCATATGTAGTTCAAGTCTGTAATTTGTCTAAAAGATACTCTTTATCTAAAAAATACCTTGCATGTTTGAGATACCCGGTACTTAACTCAAATACTGAGACATTATTAAATACTAGATACCAAAAAAATACTTTCACTTATTGTGAACTTGAATAAATGATGATTTTGGTAAGTATTTGTGTAAAAAATAACCTCATTTTTTATAAAAACTAACCTTAAATGAATAAATTAATTTTAAAACTATAAACTATAAATATTTCGAGTTATAGACTATCTGGTAGGGTCATAAGCTTCAAAGAGAGACCCCATTAAACCCCATACTTCTTCATCTTTGTCTGTAATTTTCGGTTTTTTTTTTTTTTTCTTTTTGCGAGTCGTGTGCCACCGTGTGTCTAGCTTTTAGTTGATGTAATTGTGTGGCACTCGGGCCCCTGCCTGTTGCATAATCCACAGGCAGCCAAGGTCACACCTGCCACGTCGATCGAGTTATAATTTCGCCGATTTGCGACTTGTGCGAGACGCCCAGTAATTGGCAGCAAATTGCCAGAGATCTAATCCATCCACCGCCCATGGTAAAAGTTTGGCCCAGAAAGCCCCAAATATCATAAATAACCACAAAGAGCCGACTCGGTGGGCGAGTAGTCATCATCATAGCGGCATTACACGGTCTAGACTTTGGGGCATTGGGTCTTGAATTCCCAGACCCCCCAGTCGGTGGTAATGGAGGAGAGTGTGTGGGAAGACCTTTCCAATATTAGCAAGTTAAGTATATATTATAATTTTATAAAAAAAAAATATATAAATGTTGTTTTATTTCTGAGGTTTCAAACCTTAAACTCTTGAAAGTAAGTACAAAAAAAAAATAAAATAAGAACTATGATTAAGACTTAGTCTTTAGACCTTTAAGACCTTACTAGATTATAGATATTACTTGGCGATAGATAGACATAACCCAGAGGAGTATTTCCTGATCCTGATCCTGATCCTGATCTCTCAGGCTGAACCCCTCTAGGACTTTGCTCCGATCTCTCTGCCACTCTGTAAGGATGGGCATGGAAAGGAGGTTCTAGCTGTTGTGGATGTTGCTGCTGTTCGGGACTCTCCTGGACTTCGTTGTCCACCTCATCGTCCGTGTAGCCGGCAAAGGGTGATGGCCGGAAGGGCAGAGTAAAGTGTCCTGCCTGGGGTGGAGCGGCCAGAGGATGAACTTGCAACTGCGGTGCAAATAGGCCAAAGAGGACAGGTTGCTGAGGATATTGCTGTTGCTGCTGCTGTGGATATTGCTGCTGATACTGCTCTGAATACTGCGGTTTCTGTTGTCCTTGTTGCTGATCCTGCGGCGCTGAAGGAAACGTCTGTGGACCTGTATAACCCGGACTTAGTTGTGAAACACCACTGGCCACTGGCGTAGGAACTGGTCTAGGCAGGATCAGAGGACGCCAAGGCATCGGATACAGCCAGGCAGGATGCTGGGCCTCCGGGCAACAGAAACAACAGACCAGGATCAAGACGTGGAGGTGGACAACCTTGAACATGTTGCCCAAGATTGTTGGCTTTTGCAAATGTTGGCCCCGACACTGCCGACCCACGACTATATAAGAAAGTAACTCTGATATCCGATATCCCTGGTTCCGCTGTAACTGATATCCAGTTGCCACTTCCTTTCCAGCCTCTTTCTTTTGGTTACGCAACTTGCCAATTTTCATATCACTTTTAGTTTTCAATACTATATAGTCATATTTCTTATAAGCTTAGTATTTTGAAAATTATTTAATGATTTGTTGGAAAATGAAGTTGCAATGTTGCAAGTTTGAAAATTACCATTAATGCTGGAAGAAGTCAACAAGCCATGTAACCGAACCCCAAGTTGACTGCTCTTGGTTGCCCTTCGAAGGTAATATTTTACAGTTGAGGGGGTTTTTATACTCTTCCAAGAGGTATATGGGGTTTTAGGAGTATTTTGTTAAAACTTGTCCTAATTTTTAAAGCTCATGACTTGCTTATCTTTTAAATAGAACTTTAATTTTAGCTCTTGTACTATTTGTAACTTTTGAAAGTGTATTGTAGCTTCGGTTTCTAAGAGATGTGTCTCTTTCTCTTTCATAGACTTTTATACCATCTTATAGCGGCTCTTTTGGTGTGGTTTGGTATTAAATGGTGTTAACCTTAAGTCATTGATACTATATATAGCTTACAATTGTATGACATTATATGGTATTTGATGGTATTGCTTAATCCAAAGGGGGGTTTGACTTTAGGAGAGATTTCTTGAGGAAGTCATTAATATTTGTAGTTCTTTTAAAGACCTCCTTTATAAGCGATATTTTGATAAAGATTTCTTGAGGAAACTGTCATTATAAAGCTATGGATATAAAACTTATAATTCCTAATCATTTTGGTAGACATTTCTTGAGGGAACTGGCATTATAAAGTTTTGGATTCTTCCTAATAATTTCTTATTATTTTGGTAAAGATTTCTTAAGGGAACTCGTTTTACAAGAGCGTTTTTGATAGAGATTTCTTGTGGAAACTCGCTATAAAATAAAGTAATGAATTCTTCTTAAGAATTCTATATAATTTTGATGGAGATTTCTTCAGAAAGCTCTCTTTATAAGGTCATAGATTCTTCTGAACTACCAAAAACTGCACTTTATACGTAATCTCTTCAAAGCTTATAAATTTCATAAAAATAAATACTTAAATTTTAGATTTTAACTGTATGATCCATTCCTAATCCAAAGCTAATATTAAGTACTTAAGTGAAGCTCTTTATAAAGTCTATTGATTCTCCTTGATAACTATTCTATACTAATGTATATCCTTAACCTTTTAATAGTCTTTAAAGCCTTTAGATCTTTTAAATATACATTTTTAAATGGTAGATAGTTATTTTATGAAATTATATACAATACTACTAACAATTTCTTAAAAAAACATGCTTAATATTATAAAGAAATAGCAATTCTCTCTATCAAATACCATACTAGATAATCCTCTTCTCTTTAAAGTATTCAATCTTAAGTTGCAGAATCTATAACTTTTACAAAGATGTCTTTTAAAGTTTAGATCTTTCGTTATAGTCTTTACTATATAACCCTATATATATAGTATAACCCCTGCTAGCTTTCAAGTCTCATAATTTATTAAAAAGCCCATTGACTTCCGTGTTAAAAAATTCGCCCAATGAAAATGAAAGTGGCGCCTCCATAACAATCGGCTATAACAGTTGCCCTCAGCTGTGGGCAGTTGTTGCTGATGTTGCTACTATAGTTGCTGGTTGCTGGTTGTTCGTTGCTGGTTGCTGGCTTTCGAACGACAGCTACATTTCAATTTCGATGACTCGACTTGACTTGGAAACGACTTGGATTGAAGCTTGTGATCATGACAAATAGTGTGCCAAAAAGAGAGCATAGCCGTCTGAATGTGAATGCAATATTTATTTTAATGTTGCTTCCTGCTACTGCTACTGCAGCTGCAATGAAAGTTACTGCTGTTTGTTATCATTTCAGTAAGGTATTGTTTCTGTTTTTTTTTTTTTCTTTTGGTATTTGGTTTGTTGGTTTTACCTTCACTTGTGGGGAGAGGAAGCCAAGTCAAGAACCGAAACGTCTTTAATTTGGGTCTCTAATCGCATTTAATTTGAATCAAAAACACAACCAACAGCAAACCTCATGAGAAAATTACAAAATTCTCGCAATTATCCAACGAAATCGTAATCAAATTAGCTACGATCGCATTTTGGCCAAATTAATGATGGGATTAGAGACAAGGTCATCGCAACTTCCCGTTTTCAAATGATATCATCAAGAAAAGTCTGTTAGTTTTGGATTATTTTTTAAGATTTATTTTATTTTAAAAAAAAAACTTTATTTTTATAAAAATAGGGCTCAGTTTAGATGCTTTTCTCAAGAAATGCAAACTCTGAAAATGAATAATTTTGGATGTAAAAAAAAAAAGAATAAATAATAGTAGTTTGGAATGAAATATTTAGTAATATGGAGGCTGGAACTCCCGGCTGGGATGATTCAAGCTATTGGGAGAGGAGTGGGATTGGAACTCAGACGATGGGTTTTGGGAGTGAGATTGGAACTGAGAAGAAGGGTTTTGGGAGTGAGATTGGAACTCAGAAGATTGGGAGTGTTGGGAGTACGATGGGAACTGACCTGAAGGACTCAAAGAATGGGATTGGGATTGGGAACCATGAAGATACGAAGGCGATACAGCATAGGCATTGGCGGAGTACTGCCGATTACCGGAATGCTGCTGTTGCTGCTGCTCCTGGGGATACTCCCTGTGAGTGCTCTGGGTGGAGGGCAGCTGATACGAATGGGATTGCATTTGCAAGTAACCCGAGGATGTGGATCCTCCCAGTTGCTGTTCATGGCGCTGAGATGCCGGGCCAGAGGGCGAGGTAAAGGGCACTTTACGGTAGGCATCTGGCAGGGATTGGGACAACAGACGAGTGTCCAAGGAGTCCAGGCCAATGAAGCGATCGTGCTCGGCGTCACTGGATAGGGTATAGGCTGGCACTAGTTTCGAGTTCTTGCCGGGATTGGCAAAGGTTTTGTGGCTAGAAGCATGCGCCTCGGCAGAGGGCAGTTTCTCCAGGTCGTACTCTCGGATGGGCTGCCAGAGATCTCCACGATACTGGTTTTCCTGGCCATTGTGGTGACCTTGCCAGGATTCGCCACGCTGCGAGTTCCAGGACTCTCCGCCCTTCTGTCCTTCTTGTCTTTGGTGGCCTTGGTGTCCGGAATGGGAGCTGTAGGATTCTTCCTGGTGGTTGCCTTGGTGTCCGGAATGAGAGCCGTAAGAGTCACCACGAAGGTTGCCCTGATGTCCTTGGTTGGACTGCCAGGATTCTCCGCCCAGTTGGGAGTTCCAGGACTGTCCTTTTTGGTTATCATGTTGGCCAGAATGCGACTGCCAAGACTCTCCCCTTTGGCTGCCCTGATGACCTTGGTTGGTCTGCCACGACTCTCCTCGTTGGGTTTCATACTGGACCTGGTTCGAGGGCCAGGACTCTACCTTCTGGTGGCCTTGATGTCCAGACTGGGAGTGATGTCCATGCTGTCCCTGATGGGAGTTCCAGGATTCTCCTTCGAAATGGTGGGAAGACACAGGTTCATAGGAGTGTTCGTTGTTGTGATGATGTTGCTGCTGGTATTGTCCTCCCTGGATCTGATGACCTTCATGAATCTGATGATGTGACTGCTGTCCTCCGGATATCTGATGTCCCTGAGAGACACCCTGGGAGAAGACCGGCTGCCAGGCCTGCTCCTTGCCGCCCTGCTGCCTCTGTTCCTGGTAGTGCTGGGAGTTATAGGGTCCATTGTAACCATTCTGCTGATGATCCTGATGCTCCTGATGATGTTCTGGCTGCTCCACCGGCAAGTACTTGTGGGCGGGTCCATTGTATCGATAGCCATTCCGGTTATTGTTGTGCAACTGCTGATGTCCACCGCCGCCGGCAACAACTACCGCTTCCAGGGCGTGTATCCCCAAGAGGGCAACTAACACGAATATCTGTGAATAATAATTTAATATTTAAGATGAACTAGCCAAGGATTAGTTAGTAATGTAGTAGGCTTACCTGACAAGCTCTGAGCTTCATGGTTTGGCGTGTGATTGGAGGGCTGAGTGCTGAGTGAGCAATGGCTAGTTGTGGCCAAAACAAATAGTTTTTATACCCAAAACCCGGCCGAACGCCCGGGCAACGCCAACAATGATCTATGATCTTGAATAATCTGTGCGTGAGCGTTGATGGAATTGGAGCCACAAACAAAAAAAAAACTATATATAAGATATAAAATATATATAATTGTATGAAAAAAAAAGACAATGTTGCAGGTGTACTGGCGATAAATCGGCCAAATCTCACGTAACTCTTCATTTGAGGCGACTATTTTCTCTATTTACACACCATTTGTAAGTGAATCTTTAGTTAAATCAAGTTCACCGGAAATGTAATGAACTTGGCATTTAGTTTTGGCTTAGTTCTACTCTGGAAGAGACTTGGAATTAATTAAAATTAAAGTAAAATAAGGTTTTGGTTTATTTTTTTGTTAAAATTACACAATTCGAGGCTGAATCTGTGCATCTTTTTTTTGGGGATTTTTGGTAAGTGTGGGTGGTTTAACATATTTAATTATATCATTTATGTATTTATGAATTTTTTTTATTTTTTGTTTCAATGAAAGCGAAATACAAAGCAAAACAAAAGAGTAATGAGAGTAAAAAATGAAATATAAAATAAAAGAAAGAAAAGAAAACTATCATAATAATGGGCAGCACTTGTTTTTTGGGCCTATGTTATTTGTTTATTAAATTTTTAAAAAAGATTATTAATAGTTATTATATCTATTTTATGATAAATATTACAGGGCAAGTCCTTTCTAAAAGACCAAGGGACGCTTTTAGAGAGAGAGTTCTTACCTAGAAGAAGTATAGAAACTTCTTAATAAGAAGTTCTTATACAGAGATCCTTGCAGTCCCTACCATAAGACCCTAATGATATATTCCTAAAGATAAGGATTTAAATTAAGATTTTAGATCTAAAATTCTATT
This sequence comes from Drosophila bipectinata, assembly GCF_030179905.1. NCBI lineage: Eukaryota > Metazoa > Arthropoda > Insecta > Diptera > Drosophilidae > Drosophila > Drosophila bipectinata. The sequence goes on along the minus strand of NC_091734.1, from coordinate 5,167,907 downwards.
TTTTTTTGGGAAATAAGTTTCATTATTAAGCTTTATCGTTAAGTCTCTCTTTCCATTTTAAATATCCAACACAAGAACCTCTAATTAAAACTACTTTTTTTTAACTTTATTATTTATTAATTTATTTACTTGTTTAATTGCATAATTTGTTTTCGTTTTTCTATTAAATAAATAATCATACTTAGACTTAGAATTAGCTTCATAACTGACAACACACTGATTAACAACAACAACACAAAAAAAAAAACACAATAGCATATACATATTATAACCAAGCACTTGGACATGTGTGGCCTACAAAATCAGCTATTAGGGGGGGCTATGGGGTTAAGGGTTAATGACCAGGGAGGTCAACTATTTGGGTGGCGGTCTCAGGGCCAAGCTGGCTTCCAGATCCTTGACCTCCGATCCTCGCAGCTGCTTCTTGATAGCCTCCTGACGGGGATGAACGCCACCGCCGCGCTTACCCCGCTTCCCACCCACCACAGCAGTGGCCACGGCCACACTAGAACCTCCACCTCCTCCTCCTCCGCCTCCGCCTCCTTGACCCGATTGTCCTGGCCTTAGCTTATAGGTGTGTTGGTATCCATATCCCTCTGGATTATTATTAAACTTTGGACTATAGCTATCGTATTCCAGACTACTGCCGCCATGTTTGTGGGCGTGTGAGTGGGTGTGGCCGTGGCCATGATGCTGGCCATGGTGGGCGGCATGGTTGTGCGTGTGGGCGTGGTTTAGACGCAACGGTTGCTGTTGTTGTTGTTGCTGTTCCAGCCAAGGATCATGATCCTCTAGAGGTTCCTTTTTCAAAAGGTAATGATAGGGATAACCCTCCTCATTTAGGATTAGTTTCGATTCATTGGGATCCACTTCCTCGACTTCCGGTTCGGCAAAGTATCCGGAATAGCCCTTATAGTCCGGATGAAGATTTTCGTTGGAATTCTTCAACTTGTGACGATATTCCTGCAGAGCCGCCTCTTTGCTTTTGTAGGGCAGTGAGTTGATGTCATGATAGATTTCTGAATTGAAGTACAGCTTGTGGGGCTTCTGATCCTCTCGAGAATCTCGTTCCCTTTCCCTCTCCCTCTCCCTTTCTCTTTCTACTCTTTCGGGAGTGGGCACCACATGCGATAGATCGAATTCTTCGATATTCTTGAGGGCCGCTCCATGATCAAAGTGCTCGGCACTTTTTAGTGGCAAAGTATAGGGCTTGGAGACTGTTTTCACTGTAGCCGTTTGCAGCGGAGCTCTCGTCTTGATTTTATAGATGAATTCCACATTGGGTGATAGTTCATCGACTGGAAGATCTGGAGCCTGATAGGCGGTTTCCGTTTCCGATTGAAAATGTTGCAGGGGCTTCTGGCTGGAAACTGATGGGGAGTTCCTCAACTTCGCAGTAATACCCACATTCTGATGATGTACTGTCTGATGATGATGCTGGGGCTGGTGATAGACCTGCTGATGTTGATGTTGATGCTGATGTTGATGATGGGTCTGTGATTGCTGTTGTTTCTGGGGCGGTGGTGCTGTGTACTTGGGTCTCACTGTACTGCTGCTATAGCGCTTTTCTTCAGAGATTCCCCCAGAAATTCCACCTGAAATCCCATTGGATATCCCATTCGATTGCGTTTTGTAATAGGTCTTGGTTATTTGCTGAACTGGCGAGGGCGGTGGTGGTGGTGGCGGCGGTGGTGTGGCCGGTTCTTGGGGTGTACTGATTATTTTACCCTCCGCCTCCAGCTCTTTCATATACTTGATCACCGACTTCTCGATCTGTTTCATTATTTCCGACTTGGGGATCTCTGTGGAGGCGGAAACTCGTACCTTTTCTTCGGCCTCGGCCTCCAGGTTGCGGTAGATCGTGGGCGGTTGGTAGGGCTGGTAGTTGTAGCTGTTGTACTTGGGACGATAGTGCCGTTCGATGTCCTCCTGAACGGGTATATGTACGTCGCCTTCGGTGGAAGCCTCATATAGCTCGTAGCTCCGAGTCACAGGATCCTTTTCGTAGACGGGAGCCGGTGCCAGGGCGGGTGAGGGTGGCGAGGAATGAGGTGAACCCGGGGACGAGGATGATGCAGCAGCAGAGGCAGGAGCTCCTCCCAGGATCAGAGCCTGGTGTTCTAGGATTTCCCGCTCTCTCTCCCTGTGTTCGTTGTAGCTCCTTTGGGTGGAGGACGAGGGCAGGTCCTTTGGTGCTTGGAGGTGATTTGGCGCAGGACTCTTCACCGGAACCGGTGGCTGCTTGTAGGCCAGCTTGATGGCATTGGCCACGTACTCCGCCGCCGACTGAGAGTCCTCCAGGTTGACAGGACCTGCAGATCCTCCAGAACCCGAGGCTGCCGTCGTTGTGCTTAAGATCAGTTTCGGATGCGACTCATGCTCCGGTCTCACGAGATTCAGCTCCACATGGCCGTAGTTGAAATCTTAAAATAAATATATTAATTATTAAATATTTAACCATTTCATCACATACTTTTGGGCATTTCTGTTTTATATATTTATTAAAACGTGCTTTTAGTTTAAAGTTTTAAAATAAAATGTAGATCTACAAGGTTCTTTGGGGTAATCTGTGGAGTTCCCCATATACGCCCTCTTCGTGTCTATATCTCTGCCAATTCTAATCCGATTCTCAAGAGGAATACCTTAAACGATTTGTGACCTTAAACGATTCTACACTAATCTGCATCAGAATCTGGAGACGAAATATTTTTTGGATTTTTTTCCATTTTTTGTGGGGAGACCCCTGCAAAATCCAGGATTTCCACATAGGGCCCCTCCCGAAGGCTTTATCTCTGCCAATTCTCATCCGATTCTCAAGAGGAATACCTTAAACGATTTGTGGAGTGATTTTGCACTAATCTGCATCAAAAGCTGGAGACGAAATATTTTTTGGATTTTTTTCCATTTTTTGTGGGGAGACCCCTGCAAAATCCAGGATTTCCACATAGGGCCCCTCCCGAAGGCTATATCTCTGCCAATTCTCATTTGATTCTCAAGAGGAATACCTTAAACGATTTGTGGAGTGATTCTCCACTAATCTGCATCAAAATATGGAGACGAAATATTTTTTGGATTTTTTTCCATTTTTTGTGGGGAGACCCCTGCAAAATCCAGGATTTCCACATAGGGCCCCTCCCGAAGGCTATATCTCTGCCAATTCTTATCCGATTCTCAAGAGGAATACCTTAAACGATTTGTGGAGTGATTCTGCACTAATCTGCATCAAAATCTGGAGAAGAAATATTTTTTGGATTTTTTTCCATTTTTTGTGGGGAGACCCCTGCAAAATCCAGGATTTCCACATAGGGCCCCTCCCGAAGGCTATATCTCTGCCAATTCTCATTTGATTCTCAAGAGGAATACCTTAAACGATTTGTGGAGTGATTCTCCACTAATCTGCATCAAAATATGGAGACGAAATATTTTTTGGATTTTTTTCCATTTTTTGTGGGGAGACCCCTGCAAAATCCAGGATTTCCACATAGGGCCCCTCCCGAAGGCTATATCTCTGCCAATTCTCATCCGATTCTCAAGAGGAATACCTTAAACGATTTGTGGAGTGATTTTGCACTAATCTGCATCAAAAGCTGGAGACGAAATATTTTTTGGATTTTTTTCCATTTTTTATGGGGAGACCCCTGCGAAATCCCGGATTTCCACATAGGGCCCCTGCCGATGGGCATATCTTTGCCAATTCTTAACCGATTCTTAAAAGGAATACCCTAAACGATTTGTGGAGTGATTCTGCACTAAATTGCATAAAAATCTGAAGTGGAAATATTTTTTGGATTTTTTTCCATTTTTTATGGGGAGACCCCTGCAAAATCCCGGATTTCCACATAGGGCCCCTGCCGAAGGCTATATCTTTGCCAATTCTTATCCGATTCTCAAAAGGAATACCTTAAACGATTTGTGGAGTGATTCTGCACTAATCTGCATCAAAATCTGGAGACGAAATATTTTTTGGATTTTTTTCCATTTTTTGTGGGGAGACCCCTGCAAAATCCAGGATTTCCACATAGGGCCCCTCCCGAAGGCTTTATCTCTGCCAATTCTCATTTGATTCTCAAGAGGAATACCTTAAACGATTTGTGGAGTGATTCTCCACTAATCTGCATCAAAATATGGAGACGAAATATTTTTTGGATTTTTTTCCATTTTTTGTGGGGAGACCCCTGCAAAATCCAGGATTTCCACATAGGGCCCCTCCCGAAGGCTATATCTCTGCCAATTCTCATCCGATTCTCAAGAGGAATACCTTAAACGATTTGTGGAGTGATTTTGCACTAATCTGCATCAAAAGCTGGAGACGAAATATTTTTTGGATTTTTTTCCATTTTTTATGGGGAGACCCCTGCGAAATCCCGGATTTCCACATAGGGCCCCTGCCGATGGGCATATCTTTGCCAATTCTTAACCGATTCTTAAAAGGAATACCCTAAACGATTTGTGGAGTGATTCTGCACTAAATTGCATAAAAATCTGAAGTGGAAATATTTTTTGGATTTTTTTCCATTTTTTATGGGGAGACCCCTGCAAAATCCCGGATTTCCACATAGGGCCCCTGCCGAAGGCTATATCTTTGCCAATTCTTATCCGATTCTCAAAAGGAATACCTTAAACGATTTGTGGAGTGATTCTCCACTAATCTGCATCAAAATATGGAGACGAAATATTTTTTGGATTTTTTTCCATTTTTTGTGGGGAGACCCCTGCAAAATCCAGGATTTCCACATAGGGCCCCTCCCGAAGGCTATATCTCTGCCAATTCTCATCCGATTCTCAAGAGGAATACCTTAAACGATTTGTGGAGTGATTTTGCACTAATCTGCATCAAAAGCTGGAGACGAAATATTTTTTGGATTTTTTTCCATTTTTTATGGGGAGACCCCTGCGAAATCCCGGATTTCCACATAGGGCCCCTGCCGATGGGCATATCTTTGCCAATTCTTAACCGATTCTTAAAAGGAATACCCTAAACGATTTGTGGAGTGATTCTGCACTAAATTGCATAAAAATCTGAAGTGGAAATATTTTTTGGATTTTTTTCCATTTTTTATGGGGAGACCCCTGCAAAATCCCGGATTTCCACATAGAGCCCCTGCCGAAGGCTATATCTTTGCCAATTCTTAACCGATTCTCAAAAGGAATACCTTAAACGATTTGTGGAGTGATTTTGCACTAATCTGCATCAAAATCTGGAGACGAAATATTTTTTGGATTTTTTTCCATTTTTTATGGGGAGACCCCTGCGAAATCCCGGATTTCCACATAGGGCCCCTGCCGATGGGCATATCTTTGCCAATTCTTAACCGATTCTTAAAAGGAATACCCTAAACGATTTGTGGAGTGATTCTGCACTAAATTGCATAAAAATCTGAAGTGGAAATATTTTTTGGATTTTTTTCCATTTTTTATGGGGAGACCCCTGCAAAATCCCGGATTTCCACATAGGGCCCCTGCCGAAGGCTATATCTTTGCCAATTCTTATCCGATTCTCAAAAGGAATACCTTAAACGATTTGTGGAGTGATTCTGCACTAATCTGCATCAAAATCTGGAGACGAAATATTTTTTGGATTTTTTTCCATTTTTTGTGGGGAGACCCCTGCAAAATCCAGGATTTCCACATAGGGCCCCTCCCGAAGGCTTTATCTCTGCCAATTCTCATTTGATTCTCAAGAGGAATACCTTAAACGATTTGTGGAGTGATTCTCCACTAATCTGCATCAAAATATGGAGACGAAATATTTTTTGGATTTTTTTCCATTTTTTGTGGGGAGACCCCTGCAAAATCCAGGATTTCCACATAGGGCCCCTCCCGAAGGCTATATCTCTGCCAATTCTCATCCGATTCTCAAGAGGAATACCTTAAACGATTTGTGGAGTGATTTTGCACTAATCTGCATCAAAAGCTGGAGACGAAATATTTTTTGGATTTTTTTCCATTTTTTATGGGGAGACCCCTGCGAAATCCCGGATTTCCACATAGGGCCCCTGCCGATGGGCATATCTTTGCCAATTCTTAACCGATTCTTAAAAGGAATACCCTAAACGATTTGTGGAGTGATTCTGCACTAAATTGCATAAAAATCTGAAGTGGAAATATTTTTTGGATTTTTTTCCATTTTTTATGGGGAGACCCCTGCAAAATCCCGGATTTCCACATAGAGCCCCTGCCGAAGGCTATATCTTTGCCAATTCTTAACCGATTCTCAAAAGGAATACCTTAAACGATTTGTGGAGTGATTTTGCACTAATCTGCATCAAAATCTGGAGACGAAATATTTTTTGGATTTTTTTCCATTTTTTGTGGGGAGACCCCTGAAAAATCCCGGATTTCCACATATCGACCATGCCAGAGGCTATATCTCTGCCAATTCTCATCCGATTCTCAAGAGGAATACCTTTACTTAATCCTGAAGCCCAAAGGTATTCAATTCCTTCAAAATATTCCCGTATTTCTTACAAACCTTTGTTGGGAGCTTCTTTGGTTCTGCTTTGAAGTACGGATCCCCTCCTGGAGTAGGGCCTGTTATCATCGGATGCTCGTCGACTGGCAGCTAGGGCCAGTTGATCAGGAACGGATTTATCGCTGGTGTCCTCCAGGGAAGCTGCACTGGCTCCGCCAGCCCGACGCCGGTTGTGGCCCGAAGTGCCAGAGGTCACAGAGACGGCACTGCTCAGGGTCAGGATCTAAGAAACAAGGAGTGTTATGTTTTATAAACAATAATAAATATTTTTGTCTTAATCGGAGAGCCTATTGGCCAATGCTAATGACCACAGCTGGTAGCGCTCGGCCACTTGCTTTTAGGCCCATTTATTTGTACCCACTTTGCAATTAAACTAATTAAACTTAGCCAACTCACTTTCGCTTTTCGCGAGAGAGAGAGAAACGGGAGGGTAATGGGAGGGGATGGCAAGAGATGACTGACGGCTCGATTTTTGTTTGATTGAAGCTGGTGTTTAGTTGGCCAAGTTCAATGGCCCAAAATGGCCGAAAGAGGGCAATGAAACATCAGCATGGAATGCAGCAGAGACTCTGGCACGCAATCTTGTTGTTATAAGGGGAGGTGCAGAGAGGGTTGTTGTTTATTTTTATATAATATTTATAAAATATATATCACTTATACGATTTTTTAAGGTCTATTCTATAAAGTCTAAGCCATTTAATAGTTTTAATTGTGTTTCCCAAATTAATTTACTCCTTTCTGCATCCTTGATCGTTGATTTTATAAGAAAGTGTCCCAATTCTTAGTATATTAAGCTCGTTCTAATGATTTAAATGTTATATCTTGTTTTATTTAAGTTTAGTTGAGGAATATACTTGAATTTAAATTTTTTTAGACTAAATATTAGTTAAAAAATTATATTTTTTGTTAAAAAGTTTCGGTATTTAAGTTCTTAGTCTGAAAAAAATATTTCTCCTAGAGGGAAGTTTCTTGAAAAACGCTGGTTTTGAAAAGCTCTTGGAAAATATTTGGAGCCCAAAATGCAATTTTGAAAAATATTTTTAATATTATATTTTACCATATCTTCTTGAATGAGTAGCTGATTTTTATTATATTTTTCTATATATTGAATTATTGAATATAAGATTAATTTTAGAAAACTCATAGACATTATATTGAGGTAACTTGAAGAGTTGAAATAAAAGTTAAGAAAGAATATTTCTATTCACTTTTGGATCTTAAAACACATCTTATGTGTTTTTTATTATTAGAAGTGGTCTTTAAATGATTTCTTTATATTATTTTAAATTTTCAAAGCAATTTTTTAAATATTAAGTGTTTTAGAAGCACATCTTGGTAGGTTTTGGTTTATTCCTTCAAACTTTAGTTCCCTTATAGCTTAAAAGAATATTTTCAGAATTTCAAAGAAAAGGTTTTTCAAAATAGTAACACTCAAAAAAATAACAGAATATTATTTCCTCTTTTCATATTTTGGAAAATCACTTCACTTGATCACAAATACACAGTAAAAAAACAAACATAAGAAGTAATCCTTTTTTTTTGGGAGCTTTATCCTTTCGGTTTTGAAAGATACTTACGGCTAGCACTAGACAGATGCCCCATTGCAGCCGGTATTGCAAGAGGGGATGTGGCAGCTGGCATCGGGGGGGACGTGATGCTGTTGGTGCGGCATGGTGATGCTGCGGCTTTTTTTTGTGGCAAGACGCGGACATGGTGGCGCGTCAGAGACTCGGATGGAATTGTTGGCGGCCAGCTGGCGAGGTGCGGCTTTTATAATGATGCGGACCGTTGCAGCGGAAAATTTATGCGAATTTGCGGCCCAAAGAAAAGCACCAACACAGAAAGAGAAAGAAAGAGGTAGAAAGAAATAGAAAGAGTGGAGGGGCAATGTGGCAGATCGCTTCACTTTCGATGACAATTCAAATCGTAATAAGACAACACTGCGTATGCGTGATAAGTTTACAAAAAGAGACAGCAACAGACTGAGAGAAAGAGAAAGATGTGGCTAATGTGGAGGGAGGGGACAGGAGGGGTGGACAACTGGTTTAGTTGGCTTTAGTGGCTCTCAGTTTCGATTTTAGCCACTTTGATGGCCAATTAAGCCAACAGCCAGGCCAAACAAACGAACAAATACACACGGCTTATGGTTCAATGAAATGGTTTTTGGCGAGGAGGCCGGAGAGGAGAGGAGCTGGCTGGCAGGTGGTAGGGGTTTACCCGGGCTCGTAACACCCGTAATTGACTTGTAAAATCCTCAATAGCCTCAAAGCATTTATTGTTATAAACGACAAATTAAAATTATGCCCCCAAGGGGCTTCAAGCAGTGAACTAACCCAGTATCGCCACTAATAATTGGGGAAATGTTTATCGAAATGCTTTCTTTTGTGTTACTTTGTTGAGAGTTTGTAGGGGACTAGTGCTTTAAATGTTTTATATTTGGTTTTATTTTGGAGGGTAAGATGAGTAAGATGGTTAGGTTCTGTATAGGCAGGATCTAGATCTCTGTAATTAAGATATACGTAGATAGGAAAAATCTAGTTTTCTAGGATCTAGATTCTAGAAGGTTATAGATCTGAATAGTTAGGATCTGTATATTTGGGATCTGGGTATTTAGAGATCAAGATAGTTAGGATTTGAATAGATAGGATCTATATGGTAAGGATCTAGATTAGGATCTGATAGTTAGGATCTTTATAAATAAGGTTTAGACATTTAGGATCTAGATAGTTAAAATCTTGATAACAAAGATGTAAATAGTAAGGATCTGGAAGGTTATAGATCTAAACAATTAGGATTAGGACTTGGGATCTGGATAGTTAGAGATCAAGATAGATAGGATCTAGATGATTCAAACTTAGAGTTATTTAAGATCTATTGGGATTGGAAGTATCTAAAGTTTTAGGATCTAGATAGTTAAGATCTGGAACATTAAAATCTAGATAATTAGGATCTAACTTCTATAATATGAAAGGTTATATAGATTTTATCAGTTTATTGTTTAGATTATTTTACATATATTATTTTGTTTTCATTATAGAGTTACTAGAAAGAGTTTGTTTAGTGCCTAAAAGAAAGATGATACTTTTAGAAAGATATAATCTATCATCTAGATGATAAAAAAATTCTTATAAAAGGTTTTAACTTATTTATATGTGGTTTATATTTAATTTATTATATTTACCTTATATTTTATGATTATAATCTTTTATAAAAAGCCAAATTAAATACTTTGAGGGCATTACCTGAAGTATTAGCCTGAAGCCCGGGCTAAATTAGCAAAAAACCACTAGAGAAATTCCCAAAACCGCCAAGGGAGATGGTTTTAAGATGAGATGATGATGTTTTTTTTTAGAGCCAGTGGTGGATTTTTTTTTCGGTGGTATCTGTTTCAAAGCCCGATGGTGTCTGTGGCTTCATGGTCACTGATTCAGTGCATAATAATTAACAAGGAGCCAAGCAGAGCTGTAAAAATAGCAAAAAAAAAAAGGAAAAATGTTCACTAGCCAAGATTTATGATCATTTTAAACAGAGTTGGAGTTTCTCAGTGCCAAAAAAAAGCCACAAAAAAACGGATTTTAATTTCGATAAAGAGATTCATACAAAAAACGGGAAAAAAGAAAGGGGGTATCCCTATTAATGGACTTGGAATTGCATTCGCCCATCTAATTAATTTTCTTGACGTGCTTTGGAAGAGATATCTTTATGGCAGACAGCCTGGCTCACAGGGCGTATGATTTATATTTTAATATTCGATACCGATACCCTGAATTGAAACTGAAACCGAAATTGAAACACAAACACTTGCCACACTTAACAAAGCTAACGATAATGGCCATAATAATAAAAGCGAAACAATTTTCTCAGTCCACAAAACAAAACAAAAGCCTATCACAAAACTGAAAAAAAACCTAAAAAAGCAGAAAAAACTAAAAAAGCAATAGCTGCCAAAGCGTTTCGGCCTCTCAAAACATGTATGAAGATCAACAACCTTGCCAAGCAGTCGAATGCGATTGCTATTTTTTGATATTTTTGTTACTGTTGGCTATTGCGATTCATGCCCCGTTATGTGGCAAAAACACTGATAACTGATGCCACCAAATCCACAACGAAATCCACTGAATTTTCAGCATTTCAATCAGATAACCAATGACATTTAATGATAAGCTATTTGAGCTTTAGTTTTAATGAAGTTTCAAAGTCAAAGAGGCGTAAATTATAGTTTTTAATAATATATGTTAAAAGTTTGAATAGTTTTACGAATTAGCGGACAAGAAGACTGGCGGACACACGGTCTCGCGGACAAGAAACCTTATGGAATAGGTTTCTAATAGCTCTAATAGATAAAAAGTCTTAAGGAAAAATATACTTATAGAAGGAACTCACGGTCTATTACATTTACAGAGGAATGGCAACCACAAACCTTTAAACAATTTCTTTACTTTATAAGAATTCCTTTATTTTAAAATATCACCCAAATTTATTTTATATAAATGTACCTAATATTACTCGTATTCATCCCACTGTAACTACAAATGTTACGTTTTGTGGTTCAGACTGTCTGCAGATCCCCCCTCCGCCTTTTGTTTTCCAAACAGTTTAAGTTATTAATTTTCTGGCACAGCAGTTGCAGTTGCAGTTGCCGCTCGTGGCATGTGGCATGTGGTGGTGGTTTATGGGTGCATTGTTGATGCAAGATCATCGTTTAGATCATAAAGCAGTCAGTTTTCACCACTTGATATTAGACGGAAGGGAAGTGAGCCCCAAAATGATTGATAAGATACCGGACAGGGAAGCTTTGTTTTACCTTTCTTTTAGGATGGTTTTTTTTTATTTTTTTTTATTAAGAAATAAACTTGGCAAATATCCAAAGTGACAACAATGGTACTTTCCAATTTCAACTCCAGGGCGGGGCCACAAAAAATAAAGAGTAATGTAATATGGAAAATATATTCCGGGCAGATCTCCAAGAAATTTCAGGTAATTTATTTTTTTTTTTTGGGTAAGACTTTGATAGGATCATGCAAATTGAAATGTGAATGCGAATGCATATCTTTTCAAAAAAAGAAAAAAACTTTGCGGAAGTTGGAGAGTCTCTTGTCTAAGAGACCACTTTTTTAATTCGAGTGGAAAGTCGAGAGAGACGCTGCCGCATTTCAAAATTATAGAAATTGGCACAATTTACCAGCCATTGCGGCAGCTGATTATGCTAATTGTTGGCCACAGTATCTTACTGGGATCTTTACGTAAACATTGCCCCAACATGTGGCAAGCGATGTGGCAAATGTGGCAAATGCGGCAAATACGGCAAAAGGAAGAGACAGCCGACAGCTGATTTGAAAGTGCCTTCTCCCATTGCTCGTTGAGGCTGATAATTTCCTAAATCGCTTTTGGATCACTGGAGCAATCCTAATGGTTAGGGGATTAAAATAACCTAATTTTCAAGGGGTTTGGTTTGGAATATGTTGGGGAGAAATAAAAATTATAGTATTTTTGTTTAAAAATGGATTGTTTCTTTAAATAGTCAAAGTTTAAAAGTCAATTTTTAAAGGTTTTTGTAATATTCTAGGTTTTTTCTTAAAAAAGGTCTGGACTTTTCCCTCTAAAACATTATTTTCTCTTAAAGAGATTATTATAAAGACATTTTTACTTTTGAAGGAGTATGATACTTGTATGATACTGTTTGATAGGAGAGGTATAAAAGTGTAATATCCGCTACTTTTCACTACTTTTCAGTCGTAAAACCTCTTTATCTTATAATACTCTGAGTATAAAACAAGTACTGGGTATAAAAAGTAAGAAATAATAAAAGCCAGCATTTAATATTTATACATAATTATTGTATGATACCTGTATGATACTTATATGATGCTGTATGATAGGATAAGCATAGAAAGGTGACTGTATGATACACGATACTTCTTTCTATACTTACTCTATACCTGTAACTAAATGATAATATATGACAAGGTAATGATAGAAGAATGTTAGAAAACTGATAGAAGAATGACTGTATGACTGATACCAGATCATTCTCTCTTATTCCCCATCGTAAGCCTTTCTGGCATCGTTCACTCTACAAGTATTTGCCATAAAAATTATGAGATAATAAAATCCATCATCTTATTTAAAACCATTGAATAATGAACCTTTTTTTTTTGGAATTTTCCCCTCCCACATTTTTAAATCCAACTAATTGCATGTTAGCATGAGCTTTTTGCCTTTAAAGCCAAAAAATATTTAGTTACCATTTAGCAATCGAGTTATTTTTATGGCTATAATGCGTGACTTCCTGAAAAGCTAAATAAATATTTAAAAAAAAGACTTGATTTTGATATTTTTAATATTATTTTTGTTTATAATTTTACTTTCGTTTTTAATCGTTATAAAAAATAAAAGTACAAGTAAGTAAATTCAAGAAGCACATCTTTCATTAAAGACTAAATATTGCACACATGATCAGCAGCAGCTTTATTTTCTTGGTTAACAATACAAAAAAAACAACACAAAGAAAACAAAACAAACAAAAAAATACACATATATGTTTAAACTTTAAAAATAAATGAAAAGCGAATGTGAAACTCTGCCTAAGAGACATGCCACATTGAATACAAAAATGTGGCATGCTTTCCGGCGTTCCTATTTACACTGGCCCCGGCCCGAAAGTATGCAAGGATCGTGGACATGAGTTTTGTTTCTTTTTTGGGTAATGATATGGAAATGAAGCAAGTAAACCTCTCTCTTCTGCTTTTCAACTTACTTGGAATAAATACTAATGAAGGGTTGGGGTTATTTTTTCGTTTTTTTTAGGCACAAGAAGCAACCACAATTGTGTGTAAAGAGTTAAAGTTTAAGGGGGCTGAGGGGTATTCACTAAAATCAGACTTAACTTAAAATAATCTTAAGTTTTTGTTAAACTTTAAGATCTCTAGGGTTCAAGATAGATCCCTAAGGATAGTAATTGAAGAACCTCCTGTAAGAATAAAATCAATTGCTGTTGCATACTTTTAGGTGAACTTCCTGTAATGTGAATTCCAAAGCCCCCCTTTTCCCCCAGGATTCCTGATTCTAGCCCTCTAACAACTGTGTCGTTTTGTATTCCACCGCAGAACCCATTTCGGCACCCAGCTTCTCCCTCACGTACTCTCTGATCTGCTGGAGTCGCTTATCTCCCCCACTGGTGCCCTCGGATGGCTCCGGCTTGGCCGCCCTCTTTCCGGGCCTCACTTTCAGGGCATGGGCATGGTAGTTGAAGGGACGATCGCCCTCCGCTTGAGATTCCTCCTCCAGATTGGCGGCATGTTGCTCCTGTTCCTGGACATGTTGCTGGTGTTGCTGATGCTGCTGCTGCTGATGCTGTTGCTGTTGCTGGTAGGGATAGGGATTGAAGATGACTTTCGTGTGAGTGGGTCGGGGATTGTTCTCCGTAATGGGAAGGTTGTGTTCGGGTTCCACTTCCGGTTCGGGTTGCTGTTCCGGGGCAGTGGGTGCCTCTCCCTCCGGCACATATATGGGCTCTTGCTGCTGCTGTTGGTGATGGTGATGATGTGGCTGCTGCAGTTGCTGATGTTGCTCCGGTTCTGGCTGGGCCATGGCTATCAAGTAGAGCTGCGGTTGCTGTTGCAAGTGCGATTGCGGTTGTGCGTAGTAGAACTGAGTGGGTTGCTGGTACTCCATGGGTGTGTAGTACTGCTGCGGCTCGTACTGTGGCTGTTGCAGTTGCTGCTGATGGCGACCCTTGTAGCTCTGGTAGACATCATCGATGGGGGCATACTGTACTGGTTGTGGTGCAGCCGTCAGCTGGTGGGTGTAGCTCACCTCCGGCTGATAGGCCACCGGCTCGGGAGGACCGTATTGCTGGGGCTCTGGGACATGTTGCTGATGGACTGGCTGGTGCTGTTGTTGCTGCTGCTGCTGCTCGGCCTCTTGCAACAGACTGAGATACTGAGCTGCCCGAATCTCCAGGTACTGCTGGAGGAGTGTCTGCAAATGGGCGGCATACTTGGCCGGTCCTGGAATCCGCAGCACTATCACTGGCTCCTGGTAGCCACCAGCCTCGGCCTCGTCGTGTGGCAAGTCGATTTGCGGTTGCTCAGGTGCCGTGTGCTGTGGTGCTTGGGTTTCGTAACTGGTTTGGGGCTTCAGTTCGTAGGAGTAGGACGGTTCAATCGTAACACTCGTCACATGTTCATGGTTGTGGGGTTTCTGTGGCGAGTGGTGTTGCTGTGGCTGCTGCTGTGGTGGTGGTGGGGCCTCCTCTTCCAACTCCTCCGGCAGTGGCTGTGGATGAGCAAAGCCCGATGGAATGTCATGCTGGGAGTAGGGATAGAACATGAACTTGGGTGGTGTGTAATCATAGCCAGGATGGGAGTAGCCATAGCTGGAATGAGAAATAAAATATTACACTCTATACAGTCTTATGGAAACAGTCTCCAAAGCTTACCCCAAATCTCCTTCAATAGTCCTCTTGCTATTCTTTCCACCACCTGACGTCGTGGAGTTATCCCTCTCCACCTTGATCTTGATTTTATTTCCATGCAACTTGAACTGCCTGTCCAATTCCTTAATGAATTCCAGATCATCTGCTGGCAGATTTCCGAAACTCTCCGCCAAAGCTGGTGCTGATCCTGGAGCTTTCGTGGTGGTAGTCCGGGTGCCCGCTTTTGTGATCTTCACTCGTGGCTTACTGGGCTTGGTGGTGGTGCCCCGGCTGGTGCTGGTGCTGGCTGCCACGGTGGTGGGGGTCTTGGTGGGTCGCTTTTTCAGAGTGGTTACCTTTTTGGGATAGCCACTGGAGCCTTTGGAGCCGCTGGGCTCCGATTGGCTGAGACCATTGGCCAAGCACAGTAGAGCACTTAGAGTGCCCTGGAAAGGGAAATAAATTTTCAAAGTTTGTAAAATTTATTTTAAATATTTAATTTTTAACTTTCCCGTGAGAATTTCTTTTTAATTTATAAAACCACCATGTTTCAGAGTTAAAACCATAAAAATAATAGAGTTTGCAATGCAATGGATTGTGCAAATCCCCGGCTTTTGTTCAGGCTTGGATCTTTGTTTGATTTTCTTTATTTATTTCTTTAGGTTGGAGTCTCTATTTATGTTTTTTTTTTTGGGGCTCAAGGTGACGAGGCAAAGACAAAAGGGGAGTCGAAGCACAAAAGCTGTGGGCCATCGAATGGTCTCGATTTCGATTTCGATCTCAATATCGATCGTAAAGCCATCAATATAAATACTTGGATACACACGTTGGAGTTTCACATTTGACATTTCATCAAGTAAGTTGTGTTGATGGTTGTGTTTTTGGGTTTTGTAATTGAATCTCTTGTGGTTGGGCTACCATTTCAGTCGCGTTTGTGTCTTGAGTCTTTCGTTTTTTTATTTTTTCTGCAGATGGTGACAGATAATGTTTAATGGCTAATGGTTGTTGGCCATTCATCGATCAGATGCGTCAAATAAACGATTATCTGGGTGATGGTTCGCGATGGGTTATGGTCAATTATGTTTTAATTTTAAAAAAATATTATCCCTTTAAATAGTCTTTAATTTAGTATTTTATTTTATCTTCATTATTGCCGAATACTCGTTGTTAAATAATTAGTAATTGCCACACTAATCGTGGCATTAATTTTTGTGCAACCCATACCCACACCTCTCCCGATGTTCGGCATTTAAATTCGCGTATCTGTCGGATAGTTAACTTTTAATTGCATTTTGTCACTCAATTAAAAAGAGAGTGTGTGTGATTAAAAAAAAGAAAAAAAATAAAAATTGGAAAACTGGGACACTGTGTCAAGTCATTTTAATAGTCGTTGTCGGCTCATGTTGCTTATGTAGCAGGAAGACTTTTTCGGCAGACTTGCCACACAACCACTAAACTAGCAACAAAGCACAACAATTTTTTGTCAAATGTGCTTTTTGCTATGGGATCCGAAACAGAAGAGTTTCCCCCTCCCCCTTCTTTTTTTTTTTTTTGTAAGTTATATAAGCAACTAGTTGGATCTGTCTGCTTTTTCGCATTGATTTATCTCTGCCAACTATTTTGAGTAATAATTTAGTTTAATTGCATCAGTCGTTTGCCTTTCACTTGGGTCACTAAATTATTACAACAAATGACCATAAAACAGAATCTGATTCATTTAAGCAGATTCTGCTAATGAACTTTCTAGATAAAAAAATAAAACAAAAAAAATTAACTGAAATAGTAACAACTTGAGGCAAATGAACGTCACGCAACGCGTGCAAATTAGTTGTTTTTTTATTTCTCAGTCGGTTTTTTTTTGGTTTATTGTTTTTTTTTTTGTCAGTCTTTGATGTTGCTGCTTGGCTTTCATTGTTGCATCATCCGCATCAGAGCAACAGCAACAGCAACATCAGCATCAAAGCAACAATAAAATGTAAATTAGACAACTACTGATTATCCTGCCAGTGGCGGGCACTTTGGCATTTGCTATTCAGGCACTGAGCCGCCTTTCTTCTATTTTTCTAGTTGCCAGTGTAATAACTTTATGTAACCATACGAGTGGGGCACACAAAAGCCACAAAACAAGTTCTGGTTTTAAAGTTTTTTTCCTTAAAAACAGTGCAAGGAAAGAAACTGCAAGTTGAAATAGAATAAGTGGGGGCTTATTCTCCAAATTAAATAAATAAATAGGGTAATAGGTGGAAATGTTAGTCAAGTTTTCCTAATTTTCAAAACTAAAAGTTAAGTTTCCTTGTCTTATCTATATCATGGTCTAAATTTTGGTTTCAAATATTAAGAAATAATACCAAAGGTCTACGGTCTAAGGCTTTTAATGGGTTTCTTTTTTAAATTAGTTCCTCTTTTTGTTTAAAATTGCTTTAAAATATACCAGAACTACTATGAAACTTTGAAGAAGTGGTTTATTTAATTATTTTAGCCTTTAAAATACTAATATTCCATATATATGATTAATTAATATTGTTTGAATAGTTTTAATTATTGGGGTTAAAATACGCACAAGTTGAATGATTTGGTTTGACTAATTAATGGAGTTTGAAGTTTAAAATATAAAATAAGTAAAGGCCATTAATTCTCTAGTTAATTTAAAGAAGGAAATATTAAAAATTATCAAAAAAGCCTAAAGATATATGTTTATTTAAAAAGATATTTAAATAAAACCCTTCTAGCCATTTCCTTCAACAAGCCCCCTAAGAAAAGTTTCCAACCCAATCTTAAGTAATTTTTCTATAAACTTTCCAGCCAATTAAATATTATTTACAGTGTTTTAATTAACATAAACGGATGTCTTTCGCATTTTTCATACCAGAACAAAAAAGCATACTATAACCCCCCGCCACTAAACTACTTACAAGATCAGGTCTTAATAGGAAACCCCTAAGAGAGCTTGAGACTTAACCAAGCCCGTCCAATTAGCAGACGATAAGCGGATAAAAATGCCAGATAGCCCACCAAGAGATTGATGATTAAAAAATAAGAAAAAAAAAAAGCTAGAAATAAAAAACTTGCAACAGGAAAAAGTAAAAGGGGCAAGGGCAGGGTCTACAGTTGTAAGGGCAACCAAGCGTCAAGGAAGAGGTCAAGATTTTCAGGTTTACATGATTTTTTGTTGGTGGTGGGAGGGAGGTATGGAATCTTTCCGGGGTTCATTGCATTTGTGGATCCAACACTCTAAACCAAGGGGGTTGAGTGAACCCCACACATTGCAAGCCACAATGTGCAACATCCAGCCAGCAACTTGCAACAGCTTTCCCAGCTGACCAAGCCGGCTAGGCAACTGTGCCGCCACTTGAATGCAAATTAATTTGTCAGCCAGTTTTGCACAATTTTTTTTTTGTGGGAGTTTTTTTTATTTTTTTATAGACGGGGGAGTGGGTGGAATGATTTCCGTATTTTTTTTTCATTCGGAGATTGTGCAATCTTACCAAAATCAAAGCTAATCTCATGATGTGAACACACTACTGGTTTTTCAGATAAAAATATTAATTTTATTTAAACACTTTCGTTGATTTTTTTTTGGAAGAAAAGTCTTTTTTGGCACAAAAAAAATAATAAAAAAACACTTATTTTTTATAAAAAAATAAATCACAAGAGCCGTGGATTATACGATTCTTTTTCGATCGAGAGGTTTTATTTTGTATGGGGTTTATAGTTTTTGGATTTATAAATTATATAGAAATTAGATCGGAGGAGCGATGTCGGCGTTCAAAAGTCGCGCCTCTTACTGCGGATGGCGCTGACGATGTTCGCGGTTTTTATATGGCGACCGTAGCACCACCCCGACTACATACAGCAACATCAACAACTTGGTCTTCGGTCTTCGGGTTGCATCAAAATGGAATCGGATTTTCAGTTTCAGATTCGTAAACGAAGTTGGAGTTGGTTAGCCAAAAAAATAACTTAAAGAAGAAGCTAAAAATAAAGCTAAAGCTTAAAACTAAAACTAGAGACTAAAAGCAAAAAAATAGAGTTTTTTTTTTCTTTTTGCGGAACGACCAATGACACAGCACGTAGCACGTAGTTGTATCTGTATCTGTGTTTATTGTCTCGACATCTGAAAGATATACGGGCATAACTGAAGGTGTAGGTTGCCTGGGATTGCCCCAAAAAAAGAAAACAGTAAACAAAATGCAACAAAAAAGGGAAATGTTGTCTAAGAGAAGTTTATTTTTCTTTTTGGTTTTAAAAAATTAAAAAATTTCTTAGGGAAATGGTTTTTTAATAAAATAGGGAAGTGTTTATTAATGTTTGTAGTAGTTTTCTGACTAGAATAAGGATTATAAATACAGTATTGATTATGGAAAATTATAAGAAAGAAACTAGTATTCATTAATATAATTAGCTTGCTTTTTTAGTCTAAAGAATTAAGCAATAGACCTAGTCTTCTAAAAACTTTTACAGATATGTATTAAAATCTAGTTAAATAGATTTTAAACATTTTTCTTTACAAAAAAAAAAACGTAGGCAAGAAACTCAAAAACCACTTATGTAAGGAACCGTCAATTCACTTCTAACTCTTAAAAATATAGTTTTTTTTAGACTAGTCTTCTTAAAACTTGCACACGTAAGTATTATGAGCCGGTTTGTTGGATAACAGAATATATATCCCTAAACTCTTAAAAACCAAAAAAAGAAACTAAAATAACCCTTCATATAAGGAACTATTATCCCACTTCCAACTCTAAAGAACCTTATAAAAAATCACTTTTTAATCATTTTAATAAACTTAATAAACTTGAAAGTGAATCAGAAAACCATTGTTAATCAATATATGTTTCACACGATGAGAATTATTTATAAAACGACCTTGTGATGCCATGGGAGAGCTACCTTTCACAAAAGGGCTCTGAAAAAATGAAAGAAAAAAACCAAAAAAAAAACAAAAGCAGATCGAAAAACCTTTCGAATTTCTTCAAGAGACAAGATATAAGTTTTTCCAGTTCAAGTTCAAAGTCATAAAGACAGATACGAAAAATTGGCGCAACTTTTTAAACAAAATGACAAAAGGTATATACGTATATATTTTCTGTTCCAACATTAACTGGGATGTCCGATTCCAGCATTTTTGCCTTTCATTTTGAGTGAATAGATTTAATGGTTGGTCTGCTTTTGTATGTCTGGTCTGGCTGGGGCGATGTTGTTGTGGGTTTCATTATAATGGAGCCCAGCCACCACACAGATCCAATCGAAATAGAAACACAAAATTTGCATGAAAACAATTGCAGATTGCAGATGAGGAACAGGTCGAGGGGGATATGTCGGAGTGAGAGTAGTTTAATTGGCGCATTAACTTGTCTTCGCTCTTGGGCTTGGCTTAGCCCGGGTTTAAAGCCAAAAAGTAGTAGTAGAGAGAGAGAAGAAATGGCATAACAAACTGTGTTTCAAACTCATTTTGTAAGATGTTTTGTCACAAAAACCGATAAAAACTTAAAGATAACTTCCAACTCGTTCGTAATAACAATGAAAGTATTTCGAACTCTGGGTATCTACAGGGTATCTTCAAATCGTTTCAATAATTGCATTTTCTGTTTTTTGCTTGCCTTGATCATAGAAATAAAAGCAATTGCCAGCAAGTTTTTCAATCTTTTGTGCTCTTTTAACCCACAGACTTTCAATCAGAGATATAAACAGATATATATATAGAAATATCCAATCTTTCAATGCAACAATAAACCAAAACGAATCGAAGAGGCAGCTAAGCAAATACCCATAAATTTCACAATCTGGAAGCCTCAACCTTAGTTCATTGTTTACTCCATAAAGCTGCAACAATGTCACTTGGTCATACTGCCGCTTTATTATTATTATTATAATTATTATTATTATTTTATTTATTATTATCATGAGGCTTAAAGTAAAGCCTACGTTTTGTGGTATGAAAGGGCTGACCGTGGGCCGGAACAAAAGGGTCAGATTTATGGCAAAGTTGACACAAACTAGAGCTTAATATTTGACCCCAAAAGAAGGTCACTGGCCTGATCAAGACTTTCGGATTTCTTATAAGGTTTATGTCGAGGTTTCTTTCAGTGCACCGGAATATATTTTGCAGCCAGGAAGCTACCATCAGGTAGCTATCACACCCTTTAAGCCGGGGCAGGGCATCTTCTCTCCCAAGCATACTTAATGGGTGACAAACAATGCAGCAATTTTGTGGCAATTTTGCCTGTGGCAGCTTCATTAACAGCCATGAGATGGCTGAAACGCAACACATTCAGTACACAGCTTCAGCTTCCACTATAGTGATGATCATGATGATGATGATGATGATGTTGCCACTGCAACACAGGCAACACAAACAAAAACATTACATTTTGCAGCATCTTTGCTTCCTACTTGCATAAATCTTCACCAGACGTCTGGCTTTTGGATTTCTGTATTTTTTGCTTCTTTATTTTTATTTTTATTTGGATACTTTTTTTTTTTCTTCTACGGATTTGGAGGCTGCATCTTCAGAGTAAGGCACACTGCCACACAAATCATAATTTTTGTGGCCACTCGGCAGTGGCATCGTAATTGTTTGCTATTGCTTGCTGTTTGGTTTATGGTCGCGATTACGTGAGCAACATCAAAGCTATACATATAAGTATCTATATAGTGGATAGATTCGAGTTGAGCTCATTGACAAAGTCACATATTGCACATTTGATTCGATTGGCTTCGCTTTTGGCCTGGCTCTAAATGGAGAGGCTCTGCCATCTCGAGATGAAGCGCCGGAGATTGGCCACCAAAGATGCTACTGCTTGGCCTGGGTTATGTGATCTGCCAGAGGTAGCTAATTTTGACGGTCGAGGAAGCTAGTTTTTGGTTGGAAAAGCTTTCAAGATTTTGCTTTAATATTTGATATTGTATTCCTCCACTATTTTAGAGAAGATTTACATTCATAACCGAACTAACCCAAGAAAACTCTTCCATAAACTCTCCCATATACCCTTTAATAAAATGGTCTTGCAAATTTCCGTACCCCTTGAGCATATTTGTCAAACCAAAACAGCTTTGAAGCTAACAAGATGATTGGCTACTTAGCCCAGTTTAATTAATCGCAGATGCGGTTAAACATACATATTAAATATTAACACGAGGTGCCTTGCTTAACCTGATTTTTCGGATATCTTCGATCAAAGGCATGGTCTGTAATTAATCCAAGCAGTATTTGGCAATAGAAACCCACTTATGTCTGTTTGCTGCAATAAATATTCGTTTTAATATATTTCGTAATAAAATAAAAAATTATTAAACTATAAAAATAAAAAAAAATAGAAAACAAAACACTAAACATTTTCGTTCAAGGGCCTCAGAGCTTTCTTAACGATTCTCGTTCGGTTGATATCCTGTGGGTCCTTCGAGTCCCTCTTGAATAATCGCAAATGTGGCGGAGCTGGATACGCCAAGGTCTGTCGATGAATGGGTCGGAAACCCCCCGTACTTCCGGTCTCTCCCCGCTGCTCCCGCGTCAACCGGATCACTTCCCAACTGGGGATGTAAGAGTCCAGTAGGGACTTGGAGTTCCGTCCGGCAAACAAGTCCGGCGTGGGATCCGGCTGCGACGGGCGGAATGAGGAGGGGGGCCTTCGGGTCGTAATGCTGACGAAACTGGGGGGATATGGCAGGGGGATACGGGGTCCGTTGGCGTAGTGTCGTTGCGGGGGCGTGGCCGGGGCGTAGGCGAATTGTTTGGACTGCTGCACCACCAGGGGGGCAGCCGGCACCTTCGATGGTCGTCCCTGGGTGAAACCGTATATAAACGGTGGCCTTCCATTGCCGGGCGGTGGCAGGGGGCGTGGCACTGGCAGTGGCAGCGGCAGTGGCAAGGGCAGAGCATTACTTGCCACATATGGAACACTGTTCAAGCCCAATTCCAGATCATAAGGCACTATGGGTTTCAGAAATCTATTCGCCACCGTACTTGTGGCAGTTGTGGGCGTTGCAACAGTGGGCGTGGCAGTGGGTCCCCTAAAAAGAGAAAGAAATCGGGGGAAAAGATTAAGTTAAAAAAGGGAAATAATAGCCGACCATTTGTCGGAAGCCAATGGGCATTGATTGTAAGTGAAAATAAACGAGGCATTATTTCAACACTTTTATTTCCACAGCCACTAACTAATCGCAACTACTAGCAACTAACTAACTAACTAGCTAACTAGTTTAGTCATCAGTCATTAGTCGGTTGAAAGCGGTTGTTTTGCAAAGCGGGAATAGAGGGAATGGGGTGCATGATTAGCCCATTTCTTCCAGTATTTTCATTTTCATTTCCATTTCCGATTCCCCAAGCGCTAATTTGCACGTCAATCGAATGGCCAATCAAGTCGATCATTAGGGGCTCTTTGCATATCAATCAGGGCATCCTGATAATCGTTATTAGCTTTTCACTAAGTGGGGCTTACTAAGGGCTTTAAAATAGTGTTTCTTGGGTTAAGTTAAGGCTTTTAAATAAAAAGAATGACTGTGTAAAGATAATTTAAACTAAAATAGAGAAGGTTTTTTAAAGAAAGATTTAAAGTTAAAAGTTTAAAAGTAAAGTAAGATTTAACCAAAATTTAATCATTTTTAAAACTTGTTAAAAAAACAATGAAGCTTTTACTGCATTAATGTAATAAATATAGACCCATTAAGAGATACAAATCAATCTTAGAAGTAGTAGAAAAAGGTCGTTAGGAAACCTCTAAGTGGTTTTTAAAAGAAAAGCTTGTATTTAAGCTATAATTTATAGCTTTTATTTTAAACTTCAAGCCAAGCTTTAAGTTTTGTACAAAGTTTCAAGTTCGAAACTTAGGTTTTAAGGATTTTTTCTGAAACCAAACTTGGTATTTAATCTTTAAACTTTAAAATTTAATATATAAATAAAATTAACAATAGTCTGAACTTTAATTTAAAGTACTTAAGTAATTACTAAAGTTTAGTAAGTTAAACACATTGTTTTGAAGTAGTTTCAGTTAAAAAACTATAACTAAATTCAATTTAAAGTTCAATTATTAAATTTTTTATAAAAGAAACATATATATTTCAAAGATATTCCCCTTTTAAAAATACTTATCTTCTAATATAAGTCAATATTTTAATTCTCCCACAAGCTCCTAAGCTTTGAAGTTTTCAAAAACCCAAGTTCGTGTCTTAAGTCTTTTGTTTTCAAGAAGCTTTTATTAAAGTTTACAAACCTCAGACTAAAAAGCACTCTAAGCTTTTCAAAGCTTTCTTTCAAAACCAGATTTCACAAAAAATACCAAAAAATCTACTAAAGTTTTGCAAAAATACTCACACATAAAGCACTCCCGGCAGGCGGGCGGGAAAGGCGTAGCCGGCGCTTAGCTGCTGATGCTGGCGCTGCAGTTGCCGCAGCTCCTCCAGTTCCCGCTCCCTCTCCCGTTCTCGCAAAGCGGCATCTTGGACATAGCTGGGCGGCAGACTGGCCGCTACATCCGGTCGCCATTCGTAGTGATTCGGCAGGAGGGGCGGTCTGTTGAGGTCCTGCAAGTGCAGTTGATGCTGTTGCTGTTGTTCCTGCTCCCGTTCCAAGTCCTCCAGACGCAGGGGAAGTGGAGAGCGATCGTCATCATAGCCAGGCGGGGTCAGTACGGCCTGTGCAGTGGCCAGGGCCAGGATTAAGAGGAGCAATTGAGGTTGAAACTGAAAAAAATGGTGTAATAGGTTGTTTATTAATAAAATAAATAAAGTGATTGTCTTGAGAGTTTTTGTAAACAAACTACCTTTTACCAAAAAACATTGCCAAACCTTATAGCTTTTGTTATCAGTTTCCGTTTAAAAACTAAACCAAATTATTGTCCAACAAAAATTAATTTGAAAAGCCATTGGAATGCGACCTTGTGGCCTGAAAATTTGCAAGTGTATTCCCAGTTTCTTTTTGTAATAACTATTTTTGTTCACTGTCGGTTGGTGAAAGGTTTTGGTTTTTTATTTTTTATCTATCTATCTATATATTTTTTAACGCCTTTCGCTGCTTGTGGCTGTTGGGGCCACGCCCCTCAGCGCCTATTGATGCGTTTAATTGAGTTTAGCACAAAATTGCAAAAGGGCGTTGAATTTTAGTGATTCCCCCTTGTTGCCTTTTCTTCTTAGTAGTTTTAAGATAAAAATCCATTTTTTAAAAGCGAGACATATTAAGTGTGAAATTGTTGTGCAGGCCAAGCCCGTGGGTGCGATTACTTTTCGGTTGAAAACGAAAAAACGCCGAAAACGAACTGATCCACCTGTTGGTGAAGGCCACCGCGCCACTGATAAGCCTCTGGCAGAGTAGCCTTTCTAAAATTAAACAAAAAACTAATATATATATATACACTACTAGTTTTGTTGCAAAAATTTTGAGAAAAATCTCTGACCAAACAACTTATGAGCATTTGTCACGCAAAGGTGATGCCAAAAAGAAGCATTCCATGCGATGTTGCAACGTTTGCTCATGAAAACTAGTTGCAGTTGGCAAAAGTGTATTGCGTGCCCCAGTTTCTTGCTGGTTTTTGGGATTTCTGCAAAATGATTTGATGTTTTTATTTTATTTTTTTTTTGGTTTCTGTGGCGTCTAATGATCCCAACCGGGTCAAATGACATAAGACGATGCAAATGCAGCTTGATTGATGATTGAAGACGGCGCTAATGGAGTGCGCATCGTTAACACGCGTAATTTGCGCCTTAACATGAGCTTTTAAATTTAAACTAAAAAAATTGTAAAACCTAAAAAAAAAAAAACAAGATGAGGCGACCACACAATGTGTGAACAAAGGCAAGAGGCAGATTAGAAAAAAAAAAAACAAAAGACTTAAGACACAAACTGGCCGAGAGGGTCAATAAGTAAACTTCAATCAGTGACAAATGTAATGGTCAAGTTTACGAGTGGTAAATTCTAGGGCAATGTCAAGATTTATGTTATAGCTACTAATATTAACTAAATATACTAACTAAAATATTTAAATCTCTAAGCTTCTTGTCTTTAAATCCCTTTTGATAAACAATATATCATTTCTTTTTTATTTTTTATATATTTATATCACCTACCTCACCCTAAAAACTTTCCCCGCCTTTTGTCTTAGGTTTTTTTTTCAATAAATAATACCCTTTCTATACTTTTTCTATTTATTTTTGATCTTTTTTCAATCGTTGACATATCATCAATCAATTCACAGACCATGAAATTGTCTCATTAAAGCCACTTTGTTTTCAAACAACTCACTTGCCTCCGTTTTTTACATAGTTTTGGGTTTAGTATTTAATTATCATTGGTATTTCTTCTGTTTTTTTGTCAATTTCTTGTCAAAGTTGTGTAATATTTAACTTTAACCTCTATTAAGATTTTAATTAATTAAAGTTTTTGGTTTTTTCTTCAAGAAATATTTAGTTCAATGGCATGGAAATTGTTGATTAAATTAGAGCATCTTTAGGTTTAGTTTTTTTGATTAGATCAAGGTTTTTTAAAATGGTTTTTTAATTAGATATTTGAGATATTTAATAAGTTGTTTTTAAACTAATTTTTTAATTTTTATATAGAGTGAGTCTTTAATATATTTCCGATAGGCTTTTAGAGTTGATTGATTTTGGTCTTTGCTTTGAAGTTTTCATAAGAAATATATCTTTCAAATGTTTCTTAAAATAAAGCAAGGAAGTCTATTTAGAATCAAAGAATTTAAAAGCAAAGTAACTAGGAAATATTTAAAATTTATGAATTATGAATTTGAAGCCTAATATTAAAATATTTAAGATTTCCTGCTTCCTCTCTTGTAAGAACTTTAGTTTCAATAGCATACCTTTTTCCTTAAAATTCCATTAATAATCCTTTCTCAAAATTACTATTTAATAGTTTTGTAAGTAAAACCTAATTATATTAAGATCTAAAACCACTCAACCCTCTCTCCACAATTCCCCTGTTATGTCCACAATTTATATTCCATTTAAATGTTGCTTTCCTTTTGGCCATCTGGCATACGCACCATGACTCGTGAGTTTTTTGTTTTTATTTTCGTTAGTGGGCTAGTATCCCGTTTATGGTCTCCTCCGTTGATGATGATAGTAAAAAAGCGCCGAAATTGATGATGATGAGCCTGCTAGACCGCCTTGATCTGATCACTCCTTCGAGCCACCAATCAGCACCGACAACATTCACTTGATTTTTTGGTTTTACGCGGAAAATATATATAATTTTTTGTCAAAAAAATACACAAAAAATAAACCAAAAAAAAAATAATAATAGTTAAACACCCAAATAGTTTAAAGTCCGAAACTAAAAAAGGTGAAAAACAAAAACCAAAATAAAAAGATAAATGGAAAAACTAAACCGAACCGAGCGTGTGACGAGCTGTAAGGCGAATGCAATGGCGCGAAGCTCTGACACGGTGTTTTATACTGGAGGTTGGCCATCGAAATTCTCTCTAAACGAGGCCCAGCAACAGACATGGACTCTGTCTATCTGAAAGATACAAGATTTCGGTAACCAAGAGATGCAGATGAGCGAGGATCGCTCGAAGTAGACAAAGCAGCGTCGATTCGTTACGTTTGGATTGGATTGAATCCGTTTAGAGCTATGGCAATTAATTGAAAAAGGAAAGTAAAACTCTAAATTGAAATCATTTCAAACTCAATCAGCACCGCCCAAAAGCCAAACCAACAAAAGGCTAATTTACGCGCTTTAAAGTGTTATAACAACATCGAAACAAGTGAAGTTCAAGTAAAAAATGTAAGAAATAAAACCAAAAATGAAAAAAAAAACATGACCATTAATCGAGTTGTAGTTTTTCTAGTGAATTTTTTGTGTTTAAATTTCGAGCATCGATAACCGCTCATTTCCGTTGTTGCTCCTAAGAAACAGAAATTCATGGCAAGTGCCCAGACTGACCGTCATCCAAATCCCATTACTAGGGATTCACCGCCATGGGGCGTCTTCGTTCGGCCAGCATCATTATGATCATGCCACACATATGTACAGCATATCTGGGGAGTCATCATCATCGGCATTGGCAGTGCATCGACTCTGATTGAAAGTGAATTGTGGCACTCAGTGCCTGTGCTTGTGCCGGTGCTTGTGCCAGTGCCAGTGTACTAGTGCCCCAATGGTATTGGCCCTCTTGATAGATACTCTTTAAAAGATTAAGAGTATATTGGCTAGGTTACTGGGGATCTAATGGATCTAATTTGGTAGTTTAGAATGTTTTGGGCTTGAAAGGCTTGTCTTGTAGGAAAGGTTCTCATATCTCCCATAAAAAGTTGTATATAAACCCTTTAAGGTTTATATATGTTTTGTAATTTTCAATCTTATATACCATCTACATATATATACATACCTTATCTAATATTTTTTATATGTTTTCAGGAAAACTTAAGTTTAGTCAAGATCAAGATATGTATGATGTTATATGTATATAAAGTCTTCTATATGCTTATAGACTTTTGGGGTAAGTCACTTAACATTATACTACCTTTATTTATTACATTTTATTGATATGTATATCGATTAATATCGATACCATAATCGAAGAAACCCCATACAAATCTTGTGGAAAAAGAGTAAATCGATAAATGTCGGTATAATAGAAATTAAAAGAAACTCCCCTTTTTTATTAAGTATATAACATATCAACAGGAAAACCTTGAAAAGCTAGTGTAAAAGCAAATAAATCGATAAATATCGATAATATAATAAAAATTATAAGAAAACTAAACCTTTATTTGTTATATTATCTTGATTTATAAATAATTCCAATAATATACAAGAAACTATAATTTAAACCAACGAAAACATCTATAAAATCGCACAAATTGATAAATATCTATAATATATTAAAATTTTAAAAAACACCAACAGAAAACAAAATCCTTCAAACCTAAAAAGAGTATTTAAGCTTCGTTAATCTTATCTTCCAAACCCACAAAGATCAAAAGCCCTTTGGCCATTTGCTCCACTTAAGTGCGGCAAGTGAAAGATGTGTAGAGTTGAGACCGAAATGCCGACCGAAAGGCCCCTCCCTATCAAGTGAAGGTAATGAAAGCTCCGATTTCGATTAAAGCCAGTTAATGCCAAATGAATTTGTCAAATTGTGACAATTAGGTGTAGACAAGAGAGATGAAATGGCTTGCAGCACTCTGACGCAACCACCAAGGTTGTTGGTGGGTTACTTTTTCGCTTTTAAGTGAACACTTTGTCCAAGGTGGCCGCATGTCCGATGAAGTCTAAGCCCCAGCTGTAACCCTAGCCATGTGTTATGTGTTATATGTTTATGTACTAAGTCTTTCTCTGTTCCGGTTGGACTTTCACGCCAAAAAAAAAAAAAAAACTAAATAGACAAAAAGGTAAAATCTAAACAATGGCACTGCATTCTGTGTCCGCCAGTTGGTACGCGACCTTGTTGGTTACCAAAATGTGTGTTTACTTTATGTATTTTCTTGTTTTTTATTTTTTTTTTTATTTTCCCGCCATGCAAATAAACAATCTAGATTCGGTAACCGGGTTGCGTTCGGTTGGGTCATCTATGGCTGTGAAAACGAAAGGTGAAAATGGTACTTTTTGAAGAACGACGCCCTCAATTGTGTCAACTCATGTGGCATTATGCAAACGAACCATGAATGAGTTAAAAAAAACTGAGTCAAGACTCTTCAAATTCTAAATATAATAAAGACTATTATACTATTATTTTGTTAAAACTTTTATTTGGATGTCTTTGTAGAAGAGTTAGAGTTGTGTAAGAAAATGTGAGACCATGGCTTGATTCTGGAATGGGTGATCTATGACCGGGCCCTTAAGTACAGATGACTGGCACTGGATCCTGATGCCTCGTGACCCATCGACGAGGCGGGAATGTATTCATTAAGGTTTAAGGAGAAGGCCGGAGGAAAGTGCTTGTCCTTGGCCTCACGATTGATTCTGTAACCCCGGAAAGCTCCAGCGGCAACGGCTGCTTGGGGATTGAGAGCTCCGGCAGCGGCATAGCCCTGGAGAGCTCCGTAATTCGGTGGCAGGGCACTCAACACGGTGGCTGTCCGGCCGGAGAAGTCCGGCTGTCCGCCGGCGGCAAGGGTGGGTGATCCTCCACCGGAGAGATAAGGACTGATGGGCACAATGATCGGCCGGGTGGGTATTAGCTGAAGATACTGAACCGTATTCCCGGTGCCGTCCTGCAGGGTCTGGGCTGGAAGGTACTGCATCAGCATGGGGGTGGAGGGCAGACTTGCCACACTCGGTGTTCCGGCCGTTTGCATCGGCGTGAAGTTGGTTTCCATTTCCGGCATTTTGTAGGATGGCTTGAAGGCACCCTCGCCACCCATTTGATTCTGGGCCGAGGCTTGGGTCATGTCGTAGCCACTGGCATAGGCACTGAGGGAATTCAAATGAACGGCCTCCTGTTGTTGCAACTGCAACTGCTGTTGTTGCTGCTGTTGTTGGACTTGTTGCTGCTGCTGCTGCTGCACTTGTTGCTGTTGCACTTGCTGGTGTTGCACGCTGTTGGGAGATTTGGAGCCTTTGCTGGAGATCTCAGGACTGGAGACTGGATTGGCCAGCAGCAGGTGTGGCAGCATCATCATTAGTTGCCACAAGATAAGATGGCACAACATCTACAAAAAAAAACAGAGGTATTCTTTTCAGTTGAAACACTAAATATTCTTTAAATATTCATCACTTTTTGGAGCATTTCTTTTATAATAAATCCACACTGAAAAAAAAAATGGAAACACTTTTCACCTCGCCGTTGTTGGGATTTCGGTTTTGGTTGCAAAACAAAAAAGTTAAGACTTGCACTTTTCGTGGCCAGCGACGCGCTTTGATTAACTCGACTGTGTTGCATGCCACGCTTTTATATCTCCCCTGATTGTGGCCAATTCCGTTGCAATTGCCGCAGCAACACTGAACAACAAACAACAAACAACAAAACAACTTCCAGAGGCAAATCAGTCTTGCCTGCCAGCCAGCCTGCCTGCCAGCCAGCCGTACATATTGAGGCACATCGAGTTTTTCACTTTTGCAATTCTGTGGAAGGCTGTTTGGTTGTTGCTGCATTGTTGCATGTTGCATGTTGTTCAAGTTCAAGTTTAGCCATCGATCAGGCATCAAAACAGCTAGTGTATTTCGTCTCTAATCCGGTTCCGGTCTTCCGAAATGGCTTTGCTTTCGGCTTTGGGGGGCGTGCCACAATTAGGCTGTGTAGTATGCTCGTATCGCCTCTTGCCACTTGCATCTTCCGCATTGCCACATGGCCATGATATGCTTAAACGGGTTTCATTTCGTTTCTTTTTATGTATTTGCGTCCAGCAGTGGTTGCCGTTGCCGTTTGTTTTATTGGTTTTTGCACTCAAGCTGGCACAATGGGATTAAAGGCGGCTCATTTGTTAACCCGCCACCTCATACGGGTTAAGCTAATGGGCTGTGCCACTAAAACGGAAGGTAAATGATTCATTTGTTAGATTTACTGGCCAAGATATGGCCTTCCCAGGGGGGCTATAAGCCAAAAACGCACTTTTTGAAGGGGTCTCCCCAGGAAAATTTGGAAAAAAATCGAAAAAATATTTTGTTGTCAGGTTGTGATGCAGAATGATGGAGATTTCAACCACAAATCGATTGAGGCATTCCTCGCAAGAATCGGATGAGAATTGGGCAAGATATGGCCTTCCCAGGGGGCTGGAAGCCAAAAACCCACTTTTTGAAGGGGTCTCCCCAGGAAAATTTTGAAAAAAATCGAAAAAATATTTTGTTGTCAGGTTTTGATGCAGAATAATGGAGAATTCAACCACAAATCGTTTAAGGTATTTCTCACGAGAATCGGATGAGAAATGGCCAAGATATGGCCTCCCTAGGGGGCTATAAGCCAAAAACCCACTTTTTGAAGGGGTCTCCCCAGGAAAATTTTGAAAAAAATTGAAAAAATATTTTGTTGTCAGGTTTTGATGTAGAATGATGGAGAATCCAACCACAAATCGATTGAGGCATTCCTCGCAAGAATCGGATAAGAATTGGCCAAGATATGGCCTTCCCAGGGGGCTGGAAGCCAAAATCCCACTTTTTGAAGGGGTCTCCGCAGGAAAATTTTGAAAAAAATCGAAAAAATATTTTGTTGTCAGGTTTTGATGCAGAATGGTGGAGATTTCAACCACAAATCGTTTGGGGTATTCCTCGCAAGAATCGGATAGGAATCGGCTAAGATATGTCCTTCCTAGGTGGCTACCCATTTTTACCCAAGTAAGTCCCGTTTATCTCCACACCGCCCACTGTAGATTAAAAAATAAAAAACCAGATGGCATTACTTAACCCATAAATTTCGCTATTGATTGGGCCGAACTGATATGCATATCAAGTGTTACTTGTTTGGAGATGTAGTGGCCAGGATAGTGGGTAGGATTGGGCGCTTCCGTTTCGAATTTAGTCAGGCGGTGAAGCTCTGGGTGGAACGGAGGTGGGAATAGGCTGAGCGGGTTGAGTGCTTGAGGGGCGGACCGAAGATGAAGGCCATGCCGCGGCGGTAGAGGTTGCGTCGCAGGTCGAGGAGGCCGCAGTGCACCTTGCGGGGCAGGGCGGTGGCCCAGAGGGTGAGCCACAGCAGGCAGGCTCCAATGAGGCCCGTGGTCAGGCCCAGGGTCCAGTATTCGCAGAACAAGAAGGTCTGATCCTCGACGCCCAGCGTTTGGAGGACGCCCACAATGGCGCACTGGCACAACGACTCCACGCGCCTCCACAGCTTGGTCAGGGTGATGTCCAGGACGAGGCAACAGATCCCAGCCTCCAGGAAGAGGGCACCCCACGAGGATTCCGGCGGATTAAGGGGACCGCCGCCTCCGCGGTTTCTGCCTCGCAGCTGAGTGGCCGGCGTCGAGGCGGGAAATATGTGAATGGCCTGAAGGAGAGCCACTATACAGGCGGAGAACAGCCAGGCTCCGATCAGGGGTACTCCGGCGGGTGTCTGGCGGAAGTAGTGGTAGTATGATATTCCCAGAACCGAATGGAACAGCACCGCAAGGCCCAGAGCTGAGAGGCGAGCCATTTTTTTCCTCTGTGCGTGTATTTTTTGGGAATCCGCTAGCAACCAGTTCCGGTTTCGAGCTCAACCGGAAGCCTTTTGAATTTTGTTGTTAAACTTTCGGTTTCTGTCAGTTTTCTTATATATTTTTGTTGATGCTTCTGGCAAAGACAGAAAGCAATCAATCTGCATTTAGGAATTTCAAAGTCATGCCAAGTGGAAATTTTACAAAAAAATGTGGTAGATTGGAGTGTGGGAGTAGAGAGTACTATACATAGGGGATATCTTGAAAGAAATGGTCTTGAGAAAAGCTTTTGTTTTATTAGATATTTGAATAAAAAATTTAATAAATGCTTGTTTTGTTAAAATTTTAATAAAGTTTTATTGCTTAAAGTCTTTAAAAACCAGCTTGAGTGAAAGAGTTTAAAAAATAGAAGCAGACAAGCCTTTATAAGCTGAAAAGTTTTAACTAAAAAGCTAATAAAATATAAATCTTAAAAACTATAAAAAGAACACTTAAATCGTAAGCTTTTTCTAATAAAATTTGTCAATTATTTACCATTTTATTAACTCACATTTTTTATCGTGTAATCGCAGTCACTGTCCCCGTCACAGTTGGAGTCACAGTCACTGCTGTAATTATCGCCACAAGTCAAACTGGCTTTGATGTCAAGGCCTTGTTTTCCTCATTTCCATTGGGCTCATTACGTGAGTGGCAAGTGGAAATGGGAAATGCGCTCAAAGTTGTCCGCTTACTTTCATTTTTCTTTGCTGAGCTTAAGACTTCAAGACTTGAAAGCTTTAAAAGTCAAGCTTTATTCATACGATCACATAAAGTTTTGGGTTACTAAGCTTTCTTAATTAAATCTTAGCCAAAGAATTAATTACAAAATCCTGTCATAAAAGAGAAGTCAGAAAAAAAAGAAAGGAAGTAAAAAAGCTGAAAATGATCCTATAATCCGTGGCATGCAACTGGATGCACAGCATAGCAAAGCGAAAACGCAAGTGTCCTGACATCCCAATCTGGTGCTGCTGCTCTGTCAGCAAGTCATAAATCTTCGGCTCCGACTGAACTTGATACATCAAAATGTTGGTCAAATTAAATTTCTTGCGCCTTTCTCGTCGAGCAGCAGCAGCAGCAGCTGCCAAGTAATTCGTCAAGCTGCTGCTTTGTCCTCCACCAGCGGCAGCTTCAACGTCCTTATCTCATCTTTGGGTGAGCATTGTTGGCTCTTTTCCTTCAGATCCTTGCCTTTTTCTCCTTTTCTGGCCATGTTCAAATGTCTGTCTTTGTTACACTTCTAAAAATTGTATAGTTTTGACTGTAAATTAGGTTAAAAGATGGGTGTTTTTCTACTTATTCGCCATTTTAAGGTTATTTTGAGGTTTGGCAGTGTGACCAGGTTCTAGATTATTACGCCACTTTGAAAAGAACAGAGTTAAATTATGATATAATGAGGTTGTTGGAAATTAGACTTATGTATATTGTAGAGTGTATTATGATTATAATCTTAAAATAATCTTAAAAAATGTCTGTTTTTCTTTTTAGTCGATTTTTTTAGGTTTTTTTTCCGATTAGACAATGTGACCAGCTCCTAACTTGAGGTTAGAAAGTGTGACCAGTTCATGAATGTTTCAAAAAGATGCCTTTCTTGAGAGATGTGAGAGTTATAATAAGACACACTAGCTTTATTTTAACTAAAACTTATATAATAAGTTCTACCATAATTATAACTATATAATCCTGAAAGAAGACCACATTTTCTTCAGTGTAATCTTCCCTTTTCCCCCCGCTCTCCGGCTGCCTTTCATGTCAACTGCATTTTTCTTTTGCTTTGCTGCTTGTTGTGTGCGCTTTTTCACTGCTTTAAACCACTTAATGGGTTTTTTTTTATGCGGACCTGGCTTAGACGGAAAAATCGAGAAATGAAGGCGGGTATAGTACGTCTAGGAGTGGGAGGTAGGTAGGTAGGTCGGGATGGGATGGGACGCCTAGGGGCTATTCATGCTGCAGCTTTCTTGTAGCTTCATTCACAAAGACTTGCAATTCATCAAATCTCGTTAGCCTCGGCTTTTATAGAAAATCTGCAGCTGCTTTTGCTTCTACTGCGATGCTTCTGCTTTTGGTGGCTTTGCTTTTATTTTCGGGGCTTTGGCTGCTCACTGCTCGCATTCAGCTGCCACACCCACAACCCACCGAGGACACGAAGTGGGCGGTCTCCTATCCATTGACTAACCCATAGAAGAAAAGTTGGAGTTGAAAAAGGTGGGTGTTGTCTTTAAGGCAACGTTCTTTTTTCATTCGCTTACCCATCCGCTTAGCTTTAAAGGCTTCAATGCAGTGAAGTATCCAGTCAGTCGCACTCGCAGTCCCAGTCGCATTCGCAGTTGCAGCATTTGTGAGTTCCTTTGTGAGGTTAATGAAAAGTGTGTGTCTCTCTTGGAATAATGTGGAATCCTTGAAGTTGCAAGCCGGGCAAACTTCCATTTCTACTGACTTCTAACTGCTGGATGCTAGATGCTCACATAAACGAAACCAAACGCAGCAAGG
Source organism: Drosophila bipectinata (assembly GCF_030179905.1). NCBI lineage: Eukaryota > Metazoa > Arthropoda > Insecta > Diptera > Drosophilidae > Drosophila > Drosophila bipectinata. The sequence goes on along the minus strand of NC_091734.1, from coordinate 5,132,475 downwards.
AACAACAATGAACGAGGTGGCCAATGCATTTTTAATGCCACCATTGGAAGACCATACCACCCAAAAGGCTACACCCACTTGAATGCAGTCCAGGTTGTTCAGTTTCCTCATAAATATTGCAAGCACACTATTCTTTGTCATTGGAAGTGCGTTGACCAACACTAAACGTATTCTTAGGGGGGGACTATTTTTTGAGAGAAAAGATAATGTCGTGAATATTGTATTAAATTTAGTTATATTACTTTAAAGGTATTGAAATAAATGGATATTGATTGTGGAACTTTTTCTTTAACGAATAATAAGTATGTGCTTTACTGTACCTTTATCAACACTATTTCTGATAATGAGCTGCTTCAAATAGCCTTAACCAATACTAACAATAGTTTAATAAAAGTATTTTAAGCTTTAGATATTTTGATAGTAAATATTATACATTCCTTTTTAGGAAATTGATTTTAAGTAAATTTCTAACCAATATTTAACCGAAAATAAAACCCTGACTATTCCCTGACAGTGTTGGATAGCTAATATTTTTGAGTTTCAAAGTGTCTGTTTGTGTGAGTGTGTTTTCAAATTGGCAAGCACTCTGGTTAAGTGGAAGTCATCCTTTTCACCCATTCTAACGATAGACGTAGCCATTCGCCTCCGTTCCTGTGGATGCTTCATTTGTGCTGCCTCCTGGCAAAGTGCCCCATATCACGCACAGCCAAACACTGCAGGGACCTCCACCAAATGCATTCAATTAACAATTTCCTCCGCTCCGGTCCTGGGCATAAAACTTTTCTGGCAATCCATCTGGCGAAGGAGGTTGGAGCTAGAGGGAGGCTTTTAATCAAAAACTTGCATTTGCGAAGTGGCAAGGGTAACTTTTTTTTTTTTTTTTGGCAGAAGGAAGGACTATGTGCAAGTTTCTGGGTTTCAGAAGGCAACAGAAGTGTGGAAACTTGTGCAAATTGTGACGTCGACAAAAGTCAAAATCGTGCCGACAGCCAGCACCCTTGGATTCATTGGTTTTGAAACTTGCAGGATTCCAATTAAGGAGTTTGAAAACAAAAGTAACAATCTATCAGATACCCAGTACTTTTATTTAATAATAAACTTTTAGAAATATTTTTAGGTCTTTATTTTAAAATCTGCATAAAATCCAAACTAAACTTTCTTCAAAACTATATCCATATCCTAAAGCCTGACTTACCTCAAGCCATTTAGCAAAAGTAATTAAGCTTCGATGCGTTTCATTTGTGTTACTTTTCTGGGCAATTACGGCAGAAAAGTTTTCCAGTTTTTCAATGCGGCATAAAAAGTTTCCTTTTCCACTTTTCTAAGAATACTAAGATTTTTTTTTTTTTGAGGACAACAGGTTAGTTAGTGAGACTTGAGATAATTTTATCCGTCGAGTGTCGAAGGGCGGGCAGAAGGCAGAAGAATTTCCATCATCAGCTTCATTGGGGCCCAACAATTTACCAACTTATCCGGTTATTCCCCGACGGCCACTGCAATGTGCAAAAAGTGTTTCTCATTAAAAAGTTGTTTCACAATTTTATTATCCTGTCGTTTTCGTTGTCGTTGTCGTTGTTGGCGTTTGTGTCCTCCAGGTGCAAGGCTCATTGTCACGAGCTCAGTTGAGCTCAACTGGGGTGACAATGTCAATAAAGCAAACTTCCTCCACCCACCATGAACCGGAACTGGGCAAAAATGCCCTACAGGCGGACACGTACCACCCATCACCCATCACCCACATCAAATTATTTTTAAATTACTTGTAAAAATAGCAGCGAAAAAGAAATAATAATAATACAAAAATGGTGACAAAAGCAGAAGCTCAGGGTGAACAAAATAAATAATAAAAAAAAACTCTGAATTATAGTTTTATAAAAGTGGGTATGTGTATGTATGTATGGTGGTATGTTGGTGAAAACAATTTCCACAGAAATTAAACTCTCCCAGGACGAAGGAGCACATTGTTTGTGACCTGTTTTTTTGGGGCTTTTTTTTTTTGTTTTCTGTTTCTGTTGTTGTTACCAACTATTCAACTCATGAATATTTGAGCATTTCATTAGCCAAAAACTACGAATGCGAAATGGAAATGCAAATGGTTCCTGGCCAGAAACCCGGACTAAAATAAGTATCCTTCTCGGACAATCGTACAGGGAAAATGTGCAAATAAAAGAGATTTAATGGTTGTGTGTGTGGTTTTAATTACCATCTTTTTTTTTGGGCTAATACAAGTAAGAAGGTATGGGAATTGTATATTAATTTAAAGTTGTTGGAGATAGAGGTTTTCTTTAGCTTTAAATTGTTTTGTTAAGATTTTGAATAGATTTTTATATTTTAAGCAGTTCTTTAAATAAATTATGTATGTTGGAAATATTTTATTCTGTTTCTGTGTTCGGTGTCACCAAAAAGGCTTAGTTTCTCGATGGGGTCAGCTTTACTTCCATAGAATGTTTAGCTTTAAATTTTTTTATTTATCAAGGACTAGCTTGCCTTTTGAACTTAAAGATGTTTAGGAGTTTTATGTTTAAGATGGTTTTATTTTGTTAAGAAATGGTTTGCTTTTTAACCTTAAATCTCCTTGTAAGTAAAGTAAAGTTAAGAAATAGTATTCGGGGTCACCAAATAGGAGTAGTTCATTTTTGAAGTCACCTTCAGAGTCTTTAAATGCTTACACTTTATTATTAATAAGTGACTTGCTTTTAAAACATAGCTATCGGGGTCACCAAATCAAAATAGTTCCCTTTTAAGGCCCTTAAACAAGTTCCAATCTTTAGAAAAAAACCACTTCCCAGCATATCTTGATTATTAAAACCCTAAATTACTACACAGCTTTATCTTAGATTTGCTATTATGATTAAAAAACAATGCTGATTAAAATTTAATGGCTCTCTTTATCTTTCTTTTTTGATAAAAAAAATAGAAAGAGCTATAACATTTCAATTGTGAAATCAGTCTTTTATTGAGACTATGTTCAATTTAAGCTTCAAAATCTTGGAAGTCCCCCTATTCCCCTCTATTATGTGTTTTCTTGATGACCAATCGCTTTAATTAAAAGCCTTGGAACTGCTTATGGCCCTTGAACAGTTGACCAGCAAAGTGGATTTCCAGTATTCTACGAAATCGATCGAAGGACCGTTTGTGGGTGACTGGCGATCCGATTGGGCCGAAAGGTAATTACGGGTAATTGATAAAGCCCGTTCCGTTGAAGTGAGAGCCGCTGCCGCACATGGGTCGTACATAGATAATTCAGCGTTTATCGCAGCCACTCGGGAGTGATTAGATTGTCAGGTGGAATATGTAGTGAGACGTTTTGCCAACTATACTTTGACGTTAGTTCGCATCGAAACATAATGACAATGAGAGGTGGCTTTTACCGCCTGGCTCTACTGGTGGTCTCCTCCCTGTTTGCCTTTCTGCTGCTACTGACCGCCCTCCAGCATACGGATCAGTTGCGGATCACCAACATCTTGGAGGATAAATCAAATTCCCTGGCACCTCCACCACCATCACACCTATCTCAAGCACATCCTGTGAAACTTACACCGCCACCAGTCCACCATCTGGAGGAACCGATCAATGAGGAATTGGTGCTGCAATTGGAACAGGAACTACCAGAGGTGGACTATGCCTTCTGGTATTACACAGCCAAGCCGAAGAGCTACCGGGTGAACGCCACATGTGGCTTGTATCCAGATCCATTGGATCTGCAACTCCACAACATCTACTGGCAGACGTTCGTCAATTCGAATGTGACCTTTCGCCTGTACGCCGCCTATTTGGATCGCCGGGATGCGGTTAAGCTGCGAACGGTAAGAATTTTGGCCACGGCCAATCAAATAGGCAACGAATTCCCGGCCACCAAATGCCAATTGTGGTTCGAGGGCTACAAACAGCCGATCTACGTTAATGTCACCGAGTACGTGAGTGTTTGGGTGAAGGCCTGGGGCAACAAGCCCCAACTGAACTACCCCCACCTGCTCAGCTGTCCCGTGCCCAAGGAATTGCCGCCCCCGCTTATGACATTGCTGCCCAGAACTGTTTCCTTGGTGGCGAATGAATGTGATCGGGCTAGTAACTCCTTGAGGATTAACAAACAGGAGAAGCAAAGTGATCCTCCAAAAAAGCCAGCAAGTCAAGAGGATGTCGTGGCTGGCAATGCAACCTCAACAAATAAAACCCTCACTAGAGTACCTCTGAACTTTGGAGTTTGTGTCAAGGGTTTCGATTTTCCGTATGTGGATCTGTCGGAGCGCCTCATCGAATGGTTCGAGATGCAGAGGATACTGGGCGCCTCCAAGATCTATGCCTATATGTACGATGTCCATCCGGCAGTGCAGCGAGTCTTGGATTATTATCAGCGCACTGGTTACCTGGAACTGCGACCCCTGACCCTGGCCAATGGCATGCCACGGTTGAGGCACTACCAGCACATGTTGCTACAGAACCGAAGGCTGGAGAAGCGTCTCAATGAACTGATACCCTACAACGATTGCTTCTATCGAAATCTGTACAGGCACGACTTCCTCGTCAACGTGGACGTGGACGAGGTGATAATGCCGGTCAACGGCAACCGGAACTGGGATCAACTGGTCCAGACCGCCTACAAGATGGAGGAGGAGAAAGGTGGCAAGTGTGCCGGTCGGTTCCCGTCCTTGTGCTTCATCAATACGTACTTCACCAAGGTGGTGCCCGAGCTGCGCAACCACGAGGAGCAGGCCACCACCGGAGAGCTATACATGTTGCAGCATACGTTGCGGCATCGCAACTATTCACTGCCCGGTCGTGCCACCAAATGTTTCCACAACGCTCGCCTATCGCTCACGCTGCACAATCACTTTACTCTCAAATGGCTTCCTGGAGGCTGTAATCCCCGCACCATTGACACCTCCGTGGCCCAGATGCATCACTATCGGGAACCGGATGCCAAATATAAGGAAGAGGATCTGGTGGAGGATCGCAGCGCTTGGCAGTTTGCCAGCGAATTGAAGGCTGCGGTGGAACAGGTGTGGCTGCATATGGACGATGTCCTGGCCCAGGTCAGTGATCCCGAGGAGCAACCAGAGATGGATGTTCCTCTCGATCAGGAGGGCGAATCGGATGTCGATATGCCACCACCAGTTCCGGTTCAAGGCCCTTAGGTTATGTATTATTTTGTATTAGTTGTAGTGAGGTTTGGTACTTTTATGATGGAGATTTTTCCTAAGATTGTGGTATTTTATAGGTTTATTTGGTCGGTTTTCTTTTGAAAATTCACCTTGTCTGTAATGAGTTTATTTTTTCCTTTAAAAGGTGGCCTAAATGTTCGTTTTCTTCGAAAAAGGTTCATTTCTCCGTGGGTTCTTCAACTGTTTATTTTCGTATAAGGTTTATTTCTCCATTTAGTATCCTTCCTGATAAACCAATATCTCAAACTGTACAAGAATAAAACCGCTCAAGTACCAAGCACTTAATAATCGTCACATCGATTATAAAATTAGTCTATAGAAGCATTTTTTTTTGTTGAAAATATTTATTGAAACAAATATACTCACTAATTTAAAAGTCTTGACTCCGTTACTCATTTAATTTATAATTTTATTGCATTGTTTGCTTGACAATTACTTACTGTTTTATGTAATCTCATGATTACTAACACTTCTTTGGAGAAATCCAAATATTTACTCTTGTGACAATAAAAACAAAAGGCGTTGAGTAGCTGAATCTTGATAGGAAAAAATAATGATAATCAGTAGGAAACTTTATTTATTTACTTTCACGCAAAAGTAATGGATATAGAACCCATTCATCATACTTCTTGGTGTCATTTCATAGCTGTGATAGCTCATAGGGGAATGTATAGTATTTATATATTCATCTACTCGGTTGTACGATGATAGTCTTGGGCCATAATCTTATCGGGCAAAGTCGGGGAAGACGTCATTTCATTGGCGGGACTTCAATTTCCCCCCCGGCGGCCAGGAACATTTCAATCTCATTAGCTCAGAACACAGTTCATTAGTCAATTGCAGTATCGATAGGAGAAATTACTATTCCAAAAATAGAAACTAAAAAAAAGTAAACTCGAAAACCAAGACTTGAAAGAAAATCTTTTAAGAGGCAAGAATTTTTTGTAGTAATCTATAATACTGATTCATTATTATCCATAACGATGGCAGAACTTTGAAGCCTTGATTGGGTTATAATTATTAATCAATAATTATACAGATAGAGCCTTTACCTTGGCCACTCTATCATTTGAATCTTATCTATAAAGCCAATTTATTTCTGACGTTGGTATTTGGAAAATCCATCACAGAACTGTCGAAAAACCCAAAAAAGGTAATTTGTCGAAAAAAACAGAAAAAAAGTAAACAAAATAAAAACAAGAAAGTGAGTGTATCTAACTAAAAGTTAGTAATTGTCTATGATAAGCTTGATGGTTATGTTGGTGCTATTAAGATTATTTTTCTCTTATTAAAGTTTATCAGTGGGTGTCGAGGTCTAAAGAAGTCCTAGAAGTATACTCTGCTTTTCGCTATCTAGCCGGAAACTATGCCACATATTTTAAGGCCTACATACATACATTTATTCATTGGGGTTTAGTATTGGTGTTATTTATTTTATTTCGAATATAATAAAAGCTGTTTAAAGTAATACAAGCATTAAGAGTTTATTTTAAAAATATGTAGTACATTGCATAATTAATATAGATATTTCCCGGATTTTAAGTCCGATTGACTGAAACAATCTGTAAACCACTGTATGTTCTTTATGGCATTGGGGAGGATTCATTCTCTATGTAACATGCCGTTCAATCATCTTTCCTTGTGCTTTACGAGTGCCGGTTATAAAAGGTACCGATTAGAAGTCCGATGCCAACCCACACTGCCACTAAAAAGCCATCTTGGCTTGGTTTATTTCCAGAAGCAGTTGTGTTCTGGCCAACAATCGCCTGACAGTTCGTTTCATTCTTCAAAATCTCAAAGATCGACTTGGCAATGTTGACTGGGGTGTTAGCAATACATCTATTTATGAAGTGGAGGACACACGACTCGAACCGTTGCAGGTCGACGCAGAAAGTGGGCGAGAAGAACAGCATGAGGGGTTCGGAGTTGTTCCCGGAAGGGTAACTGGGGAACGACATGTATAGGCAAGTGTCAGTAGTCTCCCTTTTGAAGTTCGGACACATATCCTTTAATTCCACGTACGGAGCGATCTCATCTCGGCTCAAGGAACACTGGAATTTCGCTAGCGATGCCAGAATTCGGGACGACGTCTCTAAATGTTGTTTCCATTTGGGGGTAAGGCAGACTTGTGCTGTGTTGGTCAACTCCTTGGAGTAGTTCTGGACCTCGGTTGCCTTCTTGCAGTTTTCATCGATGTAGGCGTTTAGTTCTTCCCACGACTTTTCATCATTGGCCCTTATCATCTTTTCCCGGATGATCTTCTGCTCGGTGATGCCTCTTCGGATGTTTGAATTTATATCCATGACCCGATCCTTGATCTCGTTTTTTTCCTTTTCTGTTTTTTTCATGCATTGCTCTTCAAATATCGAAAAGCCATCTAAAGCTAAAACGAAAAAGAACAACGTTATAGAATTAATATTGAATAATTGTAGTTAAAAGTAAGTTTAAGATATTCGAGCGGCAAGAATTTTGCAGACCGACTGCCCAACTCACCAAAATCCGGCAACATGGAGATGGGATCAGTATCTGGACTAGCATTAACCTCCAGGACAACAGCTCCCAAAACTGCCATCAGGCAGAGGCCCATCATAGTGCCCTTGTGCATAGCGCTGCAGTTATCCAGAGGAAGAGCTATCCGGTCGTATGGGGTGGTCTCCAATCCGTCGGTGGTGGTGGCTATGAAGCGAATGACAGAAACCCCTCAGCCTCGACACCAAGAAACCTATGACCAGTCTGGACCAGTGGGAATTATTTTCGGGATTTATGTCCACTGCTTGTAGTGGGTTTGCAACCACAAGAATTCTCGTTAAATGTGTCATGAACAGAGATATATTCTTATCGAAATTTTATTCGCAATTTTATTTTATTTCTATTATGAATAGTTTAACAGAATTTTTATCCAAAAATGGGTGTCAGCTCAGGCAGCGTCCGCTATTTTAAAAGGTTAATTTATAAGGCTTCATCGGGCCTATCTTTAGATAGTTTTGGCTCTGAAATGTCTAGCTAGGGCCGTCCTCTCCGTTATCGCTTCGGAATGTCTAGTCGGAATGTCTACGATACAGTCACTGCTTAGCACCATGAACTGGTCTATCATAAACTGATCACCCGGTTTCATCTGCATCCAGAATAAACATTATTATAAAGTTTTTAATGTTTTATTCTGTGTTTTTATTTTGGAGCGGATGAATGTCATTCAAAAGTGAATAGTTTTGAAATGTTTGATCATCTGTTTGTGGGCTTATATAAGATAAGGCATATTATAAAAAAAAATAAAATAAAACATTTAAAAAAAAACTGATTTATTCTAAACCCACGCAAAAGGTATCAGCTTTGGGCTAAGAATAATTTTTAGTAGCACGTGGACTCTAAAATCCGGCATTCCACGGACATTTAGAACCCAAATTTAAATTTTGTGTCTGCTTTATTAAATTGCATTTGTATTAAGTTTTTATCGATTATGTAACATTTTAAAATTAAAAAAAAGTTTTGTTGAATTAAGCTGCATTTTTCATTGTATATTCTTTATGGCATTGGAGGATTTCTTCTCCATGTTACATGCCGTTCAACCATCTATCATTTTACTTCACGAGTTTTGAGTATGAAAGGTACACACCGACAATAACGACTATCCCGATTAGAAGTCCGATGCCAACCCACGCTGCCACTGGAATGCCACCTTGGCTTGGTTTATTTCCGGAAGGACAGTTCGTTTCATTCTTCACAACCTTAAATATCGACTGGACCACTTTGACTGGGGTGTTATCGGAAAAACTTTCAAGGAGGTGGAGGACACACGACTCGAACTGTTCCAGGTCAACGCAAGAGTACTTGTTGCCGCAATTGATAATGCTGTCCATCTTGACCGCCAGACACTGCGGGCCCTGATTGGCCACGAAATGAGCGATCTGATCTCCAACCCTCGAGAAGTGGAATTCCGATTGGCGCTTCTCCTCGTCGGTGAGGCAGACTTGAATTTTGGTGCTAAGCTCCATGACACAGGCCCCGAACTCGGGTGCCTTCTTGAATAATGAGGGGATAAACGTGTCCCACGTCTTGTGCTGATGCAAATTTTTCATGGTCTCCCCAGCGCAGTCAATCAACTTGTTCATGGCCTCTTCGATGACCATGGAGTGGGCCTCCCCTGATACTTCCTCGCAATGATGTTGTAAATTTTTTTTCCACACTGACGAAAAAAAAAAAGATTAAAGCTGAACTCTAAGGAATTAAACTTGAAAGGAAAACTTGCCGATAATAAAGTCACTTCTTTTGTACACCTCGTTGAGAAGCAATTGCGCAGGGAGAGCATCAGTATCTGGACTGGCATTAACCTCCACGACAACAGCTCCCAAAACTGCCATCAGGCAGAGGTCCATCATAGTGCCCTTGTGCATGGCGCTTCACTTATCCAGAGGAAGAGCTATCCGGTCGTATGAGATGGTCTCCGATACTTTAATGTTGGAGGCTATGAAGCGAATGAAAGAAACCCCTCAGCCTCGACACCAAGAAACATATGACCAGTCTGGACCACTGGGAATTATATCCGAGGTAGTGGATTAGCAATCTGGGGAATTTTCGTTAAAAGTGCCATGAGGCAGAAATATATTTTTATCGTTTTTTTTTAGAATGAAGCCTAGACTTTATTGGAAAAGTTTAACTGAATTTTTATCCAAAAATGGACTTATTTTAAATATTTTGAAATATTTTATCGTCTATTTGTATGATAAGGTTAATAAAAAAACATATTTAAAAAGAACTGATTAATACTATACCCGTGCAGGGGCATTATTTAGCTTTCAGCTTTCGATTCTTGTTTTCTTCCAGTCCAAGGTCCAATCTAATAGGTCTCTATGACGTTCGAGTGCGGTCCGATTTAAAACCCCCACATCTTGGTTTTTTTCGCAATATTTCCAAATGGATAATCGCTTAAGACTCATCTGGAATTTTTTTGTGGCACATGAAATGGAGTATATATTTTATAGTTTATTTTAAAGATAAGTGCAGAAATGAAAGAGTAAAAGGCTGCATAATGTCTCCAAAAATTATTGTCCAAAAAACTGGGTGTCTTGTGGTGTCTTTATAGTTGTATGTTGAAGTATAACGTCTCAACAGTGCCTGGAAAATTTTTGAATGAAAATCTCGTTTTTAAAAAAATGTAGAAATTGAAGCCTAGTCCAACCTTGAAACCTATAGTACGTCGTAGAGTAATTAACTATTTTTCGATTGTATATGATCAGAAATGTCACTTTCAAATACTCTCATGTAAAGGTACTTTAAAGCAGACTTTATAATTGTATAAAGGTTATAGACTCATATATAGACACATTCAGAAGCAAGGTATTAAAATGCTATTAAGCGATGGAGGCGCTATAGAAGGTCTTCCTCATCCGATGATAGATTTCAAAAAGAATTAGAATTTTGAACTTGAGAACAAAGATGAAGAAGTTTGACAGCATTTCGGTCATTTATTACTCCAAATATATAATATATAAGCAAAATAAAAACTTAAACCTAATCCCTTTCTGATTCCGCCATTAAAGGGGTTTCCTTTATGCGAAACCCTGCCGGTTGCTTAAATCTAAAAAAAATGGTGATTACAAAAAAAAAAAAAACAAACAAAAAAGTTAAACTGTATATCCTTGAAGGCATCGGGGAGGATTTCTCCTCGATGTTACATGTCCTTCAATCATCTTTCCTTGTGCTTCACGAGTGCCGGTTATAAAAGGTACCGATTAGAAGTCCGATGCCAACCCACCCTGCCACTGGAAAGCCACTTTGGCTTGGTGTATTTCCGGAACTAGTTTCTCCTCCTGTAGAATTTCCGGGTATAACCATAGTATTGTTAACATTTGACCCCGAAGAGTCAGCCACATTGGTGGGACGTTCGCTCGTGGCATTTCCGGTTGTAGTCAAGGTGTTGTTAGCATTTGGCTTTGAAGAGTCGATCACATTGATGGTACCTCCGCCTGCAGTATCGTCGGAAGGATTGGGAGCACCTCCTCCTGTAGAATTTCCGGGTGTAACTATGGTATTGTTAGCATTTAACCCCGAAGAGGCAGTCACATTGGTGGGACCTTCGCTTGTTGCATTTCCGTTTAAATGCAAGGAGTTGTTAGAAATTAGTCCTGAAGAGTCGGTCACATTGATGGCGTTCAGCTCCTGACAGTCGGTTTCATTCTTCAAAGTCTTCAAGATCGACTGGACCATGATGCGTGGGGAAACCTCAGGACAACTTTCTAAGAGATGGAGGACACACGACTCGAACCGTTGCAGGTACACGCAGGAAGTGGGCAAAAAGAACAGCTTGAGGAATTTTGGATTTTCGTAATCGTTCCCGGGATGGTGATTGGGAAACGACTGGTATATGCAATTGTCAATAGCATTCTTGGTGACATTCGGGTAAGAACCCATTTCGTCCACGAACAAAGCGATCGATTCCATAATTCGCGACTGCGTCTGTAAAGTTTGTTTCCCCTCGGCGGTTAGGCAGACTTGGACTCTGTTGGTGAACTCATTGAAGTACTTCAGGACCTCGGTTGCCATCGTGCAGTTTCTGTCCGATTGCATCTGTAGCCTGTTGAGGTCCAGATCGTACAAGCACATTGTAAAGGATTGAAATGTTTCCTTGGCCCGATCCATGACCTCGCTTTTGTTCTCTCCTGTTATTTTTATGCATTGCTCTTCTAATTTCCCGATATTATCTGAAAATAAAACGAAAAAAGGTTAACTTTATGGAATTAATACTGAATACGTGTCGTTTATAGAAACTGACCTATTAACTTGTTACGATCCGTAAACAAGAAGATGGCATCAGTATCTGGACTGGCATTAACCTCCAGAAGAACGGCTCCCAAGGCTGCCATCATGAAGAGGCCCATCATAGTGTCCTTGTGCATGGCGCTGCAATTTTCCAAAGGAAGGAAGAGCTATTCGGTCGTATGAGGTTGACTCCTATCCTTCGGCGATGGAGGCTGTGAAGTGAATGACAGAAACCCCTCAGTCTCGACACCAAGAAACCTATGACCAGTCTGGACCAGTAGGATTTATTTCCGAGGTAGTGGATTAGCAATCTGGGGAATTCTCGTAAATAGTGTCATGAGGCAGAGATATATACTCATCGGAATTTTATTCGCAATACTTCTACTATGAATAATTTAACTGAATTTTAATTAGATATTAAAAATTATTTAAAACCATTTAAAAAGAACTGATTCATACCATACCCGAATCACTCGTGTACTCTGAAATCAGGCATTTTGTAAAATAAATGAATAATCATAATTTTAATTTGGTACCCGCTTTATTAAATTGAATTAAAATTAAGTGGTTATCGTATATATAGCATTTTAAAATAATAATAAAAAAAAAATGTTGCTTGAATTGGTTGAGAATATATTCCACTGTATATCCTTTATGGCATCGGGGAGGATTCCTTCTCCATGTTACATGCCGTTGCACCATCTATCCTTGTACTCCACGAGTTTTGGGTATGAAAGGTACACAACCACTATAACGACTATCCCGATTAGAAGTCCGATGCCAACCCACGCTGCCACTGGAATGCCACCTTGGCTTGGTTTATTTCCGGAAGTGGTTTGGTTAACATTTGGTCCTGAAGAGGTGGTCTTAATGGTGGTGCCTCCGCTTGCAGGATTTTCGGAAGGATTGGGTGCAGTTCCTCCTGTAGAATTTCCGGGTGTAACCATAGTATTGTTAACATTTGACCCCGAAGAGGCAGTTACATTAGTGGGACGTTCGCTCGTTGCATTTCCGTTTGAAGCCAAGGTGTTGTTAGCATTTGGCTTTGAAGGGTCGATCACATTGGTGGTAACTCCTTCTGTAGAATTTCCGGGTGTAACCGTAATGTTTACATTTGTCCCTGAAGAGGCAGACACATTGGTGGGATGTTCGATCGTGGCAGTTCCGTTTGAAGCCAAGGTGTTGTTAGCAATTGGTGCTGAAGTGGCGGTCCCATTATTGTTGTTGGTTACAGTGGCAGTCGCAGCGGAGGCAGTTCCATTGGTATTACTTTCTGTGGCAGGAGGGGCCGGAGGGGCACCTACGCCCTTGCCATTTGCGATAGAAGCCGCGGGCTTGCTAATCGGACTACTTTTAATCGGACTATTTTTTGCAATAGCCTCAGTTTTGTGAACTCCAGTGTTGTTCCCGTTTGCATCGACTCCAAGGATCAGGCCGATACCAAAGGTTGCTATAATAAGAAAGGACACCAACGAGTAGTTCTTCATGGCGGCTATCGTATCCTGTGGATGTTGTGACTTTTGGAAGGCGAATACTGCAACCTGTCGGCGGTGGAGGCTATGAAGCGAATGAAAGAAACCCCTCAGCCTCGACACCATGAAACCTTTGGCCAGTCTGGTCCATTGGGTTTTATTTCCGAGGTAGTGGATTAGCAGAAATATATTTTTATCGTTTTGTTCGACAAAAAAAAATAAAATACAATAAGGTCTCTATGACGTTGGAGTTAAGTCCGATTAGGCAATACTCACATCATAGGATATTGCGCAAAACCTTCCTTTGGGATTTAATTCCGGATAACAGCTTAAGACTCGTATGGAATTTTTTGGGGCACGTGGACTCTGATTAAGAATGAAATCGAAATGGTTTTCAGTTTAGAATTGAGATAAATACCTTATATAAATATTTTAATATAATATAAATATAAATATTTATAAATATACATATTTTTATTTAATTTATTTTTTTTAATTTTGTAATAATACGTTTTAATTTTAAGTGTAGAACAGCAAGAGTTGGGTACAGTACAAGGGTGTATTGTATTCGTGTCTGATCCCAAAAAGTATCTCTGACCCCATGAAGTATATACATACATATATTGTATAGGATTCTGGCAGGAGCTATACCAAATATATATTTTAAAAGGAACGCCTTGAAATAAATATTTCAGGAAAATTTGAAACAATATTTTAGAAAAGCCCTAAACGAGCGATTAAGCTAATACTATAACTCCAATCGGACTAAAATTAGAAGAGCTATAACAATCCAGAAGGCCCAGAAGTATGCTCTGCTATTGTCAGTCCAGCCAGAAACTATGCATATATATTTCCATTGATGTTTATTTCAGATTATTAGCACATTACCTAGGCTTTAATACTGCCAAAACTTTTTTAGAATAAAGCCTAGACTTTATTGGAATAGTTTAACAGAATTTTTATCCAAAAATGGGTGTCAGCTCAGGCAACGTCCGCTATTTTATAAGGTTAATTTATAAGGCTTCAACGGGCCTATCTTTAGATAGTTTTGGCTCTGTAATGTCTAGCTAGGGCCGCCCTCTCCGTTATCGCTTCGGAATGTCTAGTCGGAATGTCTACGATACAGTCACTCCTTAGCACCATGAACTGGTCTATCATAAACTGATCACCCGGTTTCATCTGCATCCAGAATAAACATTATTATAAAGTTTTTAATGTTTTATTCTGTGTTTTTATTTTGGAGCGGATGAATGTCATTCAAAAGTGAATAGTTTTGAAATGTTTGATTATCTGTTTGTGGGCTTATATAAGATAAGGCATATTATAAAAAAAAATAAAATAAAACGTTTAAAAAAAAACTGATTTATTCTAAACCCACGCAAAAGGTATCAGCTTTGGGCTAAGAATAATTTTTAGTAGCACGTGGACTCTGAAATCAGGCATTCCACGGACATTTAGACCCCAAATTTAAATTTTGTGTCTGCTTTATTAAATTGCATTTGAATTAAGTTTTTATCGATTATGTAACATTTTAAAATTAAAAAAAAGTTTTGTTGAATTAAGCTGTATATTCCACTTTGTGACATCGGGGAGGATTTCTTCTCCATGTTACATGCTGTTGCACCATCTATCTTTCTACTTCTTGAGTGTCGGGTATGAAAGGTACACACCGACTATAACGACTATCCCGATTAGAAGTCCGATGCCAACCCACACTGCCACAGGAAAGCCTTGGTTGGCTTGGTTAATTGCCGGAAGCAGTTGTGTTCTGGCCAACATTGGCCGAGCCTCCGATCGTAGTATTTCCAGAGGCGGTAGCATCGGGGGTAGTCAAGGTGTTATTATTAGCAATTGCCTTTGAAGAGTCGGTCACATTGATGGCGTTCAGCTCCTGACAGTCCGTTTCATTCTTTATAATATTAAAGATCGACTGGACCATTTTGACGGCCGGGTTATCAGAACAAATTTCAAGAAGGTGGAGGACACACGACTCGTACCGGTGCAGGTGGGCGCAGGAAGTGGGCGAGAAGAACAGCATGAAGGTTTTTGTGAATGTGAAGTTGTTCACGGAAGGGTAATTGGGGAGAAACTGGTCACAATTGTCAATCATTTTCCTGGTGAAATTCGGACACATACCCATTGTGTCCAAGTACGGAGCGACCTCATTACGGCTCAAGGAACATTGAAATCTCGCTAGCGATTCCAGAATTCGGGACAACGTCTCCAAACTGTGTTTCCATTTGGAGGTAAGGCAGACTTGTGCTGTGTTGGTTAACTCCTTGAAGTAGTCGTGGACCTCGGTTGCCTTCTTGCAGCTTTCATCGATGTAGGCGTCCAGTACGTCCCACGACTTTTCATCATTGGCCTTTATCATATTTTGCCAGATATTGTCCAGTTTGGTGAAGCCCATTTCCAATTTAAATGATACTATTTTCACTTCCATGAGCAGAAATAAATTTTCGGTTTTTTTCATGCATTGCTCTTCAAATATCGGGTCACCTAACGATAGAACAAAAAAGGTGAACTTTGTGGCACTAATATTGAAAACTTACAGTTAAAAGAAAGTTTAAAATATTCGAGCGGCAAGAATTTCGCAGACCGACTGCCCAACTCACCAAAATTCGGCAACATGGAGATGGGATCAGTATCTGGACTAGCATTAACCTCCAGGACAACAGCTCCCAAAACTGCCATCAGGCAGAGGCCCATCATAGTGCCCTTGTGCATGGCGCTTCACTTATCCAGAGGAATAGCTATGAGATGGTCTCCGATCCTTTAGTGTTGGAGGCTATGAAGCGAATGAAAGAAACCCCTCAGCCTCGACACCAAGAAACCTATGACCAGTCTGGACCACTGGGATTTATATCCGAGGTAGTCGATTAGCAATCTGGGGAATTCTCGTTAAAAGTGGCATGAGGCGGAAATATATTTTTATCGTTTTTTTTAGAATAAAGCCTAGACTTTATTGGAATAGTTTAACTGAATTTTTATCCAAAAAAAGGCATAATTTAGTTATTTTGTGAGATAAGGCGTGTTAATAAAATAACACATTTAAAAAGAACTGATTAATACTATACCCGTGCAGGGGCATTATTTAGCTTTCAGCTTTCGATTCTTGTTTTCTTCCAGTCCAAGGTTCGCAATCTAATAGGTCTCTATGACGTTCGAGTAAGGCCCGATTTAAAACCCCCACATCATAGTATTTTGGCAGAAACCTTCCACTGGGATTGGGTTCTGATTAAGACTTATCCGGAATTTTCTGGGCGCGTGGTCTCTGATTTGGAAATAGAATTTCCAAGCTTAGATTTGAGATATATATTTTAAAGTTTATTTCAAGGAATAATGAATGAAAGCAACCAGAAGCCATTGGCCATAATTCTTCTAACCCCTGGTACTAAAGATAAAAAGCTAAGGCTTAAGCTCAAGCCTTCTTCATATTATGGTTCAGTTCCAATAGTTTTGAAATAAAATGTATCGTTTATTTTTATAATAGGGCGTATGAAATAAATATATTTTATAGAGAATACATTATAATTTAATTTTTTTTTGTCAAAACATGATCGGCAAACTCAAACTCGCTACCTTCTACCATCCCATAATCTTGGTTATTACGAGCAATTCCCTATGAGACATTAAATTATATGGATCTATGTATGTAGCTAATAGACCGAAGAAAAAAAACAAAAAAAAAAGAAGCTTATAAAGTAGAGGTAATATATAAGCTTTCGTTATCGCTATCGGGGGCTATTTCGATGGTCAAACACTTGGAAGAAAAAAAAAAAAAACAAAAGAATATAAATTCTAAAAGAACTAACGAGTTTGCCGCAGTCTTTGATAATGTGGGGGGCAGTATTTTTCCTTTTCCTATCCAGTTTTTTTTGGACCGACCTTCTTTGTCGGTTTTTTTTTAGTAGCGATTGAGGATCAAGAATCCGGCAAAGAGTCCAGCTAATAGGGAACCGGAATAGGCCGTCAGTCCAGTGGCACCTCCGCCAGTACTATTGCCGGCAGCGGCCATCAAAATGGGTTTCTCGTTGGCCCGGGCATTCATGTACGCCTGGCAGTCGGTTTCGTTCTTCACAAACTTAAAGATCGACTGGACAATGTTGGCGGGGGTGATCTCGGAGCACCGTTCCAAGTGGTGGAGGACACAGTGCTCGAACCGTTCCAGGTCCACGCAGTGGGTGGGCGAGAACAGCAGCTCGGGGGCGCTCATCAGATCGGGCACCTGTCCGTCCTTGGGAATGTAGTTGTGGAACGACTGGTTGAGGCAATTGGCAATGGCCTCCTTGTTGGCCTCCAGACACTCTGGCCCCTGTTCGGCCACGAACAAAGCGATCTGATCCCCGCCCTTAGTGCAGGCGAATCCCAATAGCGATGCCCCGATCCGGGCGATCGTCTCCTGGTGGCGCTTCTCCTCGGCGGTGAGGCAGACTTGCATTTTGGTGTTGAATTCCTTGACACAGGCCTCGGCCTCGGGCGCCTTTGTACAGTACTTGTGGAAAACAGTATCCAGTTCACCCTGGGGCTTGGCCTGTTCCATCTCCTCCTGGATGGCCGTCAGATTGGCGACGCCACTGATGCAGGTGCTCATCTTGGTGGCAGCCCGTTCGATGTCCTCGTAGAAGGTGGAGTTGTCGGTGCCCGTGACCTTTTTGCATTTCTCGCGATACAGACGTTTGATGTCATCTTTAAGAAAGAATTATCATTAAAGTTCACTCCATAAGCTCCATATAATCGAAAGACCTACCCACACTGACGTTGGTGTTGCGATATTCGGGCGGCAAGAATTGCGCTGAGAGACCGCCCAACTGACTGGGATCCAACTTCGAGGGGATAGCGACACCAGCTGGACTGGCATTCACCTCCAGGAGTACGGCTCCCAAAGCTGCCATCAGGCAGAGGCCCATCATAGTGTACTTGTGCATGGCGGTGCAGTTATCCAGAGGAAGGAAGAGCTATCCGGTCGTATGATGTGGTCTGCGATACGTCGGTCGGCGGTGGCGACTGGCAAGTGAATGAAAATCACCGGTTACCGGCCACTAAGTAAGGCGTAACAATTGACACAACGGTGGGCCGAAACCCAATCAAATGCACCTGAAAATGCCCCATTCGAGTCATTTTATATATTTGCAGACTGACTGATGGGTTGAGTAATATCGATATCTTATCGGCATATGGCTTGCCAACTGGAAATGCATAAACATTTGTTTTCTTGGGATTTCGGCTGAATAATCCATAATTCCCTCTAAAGAGTTGCATTTCTTAAAAACAAAAATTATTTAAAGAAATGAAAATCATTTTTCTTTAAGAATTTGATCTTTATTTAAACTACTTTATAGTTTTAAAATTTTAAATATATTACTTGTATATCTTAAAGTTTTATAAGATCTATAACCACTGTTGTATTGCGGCTCTGCTTTGTCTAATCAGCCGATCATGATATAGTGACATCATTCACGCGACGAATGTCGTCTTAGCTTCGTCCATTACTGGCATTCGTACATGCCTTTGTATGCTTTTTTTTTTTCTAGACGAAGTTCAAAGTTTCTTTCCCACTCCGGAAGTTACAATTTCGCCTATTCTTCACCAGATAAAGGTGAAATGATTCATCAAAAAAAATATATATACTATTGGACTTGAATTTTTAAATGGGAATTCAAATCGATGTCCAATGTTGCCGACATATTATAAATTTTTCGCCAAAAAAATAAAACAACAATTTCATGCATCGATATTATGGGATTGTGTCCTCGGATATCTTATCAGAAATAAACCAATATTTATGTACTCACTATCGCAAATGCCAGTGGTTTCTGCTTTTTATTATGCCCCCATCACCTGGCCAAGTGTGCAGTGTATTGGGTAACCGATTCAAGAAATACATACTATATGTATCAAAAAAGAAATAAGTCATATCATTACTTAATAAAACAATAGTTAAAAATCATTTAAAGAAAATCATACATTTCATCATAATTTATTTTTCCTCTTAGGCCAACATATTGAGAAGCGTGTACAGAGGCGCGAAAGCTGAGTGGCCCCAGTCTCAGGTATCTGAGAGATTGGGAAATGCCCCTTAAGCTGTGTATTTGTGTTTCTATCAAGTGTTCTCGAGTCTAGAATTATTCACCGCACAGCAACCCAGAAAAAGCAAACAAAAACGATCGTATAAATTAAGAACAAAGCGTTTGCTGGCTGGATCTTGGATCGATTGCAATTGTGTGTTTTTTTTTTTTATTTATTATTTTGAGATGAGCTCGTTTTCAGGTCGAGCTCTTTGTTTACGTGAGTCAGCTTGTTTGTGTAATTTAATAATAATTTCTTCAGATTTCGTTTTCCGAATTGAGAAATATTATTATGGGGAAATCTCTTACAAAGACGGCAATCTGGAGAACACTTAAGCTTGGACCTGCTTTAATTACTCACTGACTTGTGTGGGCTATAATTCCCATAAGAACTAGACCAAAGGTCGTTTGAAAAGTCGACGTAACATGGTGATAAGCTTTAATGGGCCTTATCAGCCACAACCACAAACGGGGTTTCCAAGCGAACAATGTAGTATAACGAGTTCTTTTTTTTTTCAAATTAATCAATCTCTTGTAATCTTTCTGTTAAAAAAAAAAAAGAGTGTCAAAACTTTCACTTAAACACTTGAGAAAATAAACAACCAAAGAACTACTTAAAGCGTTTATTTATAAACTTTAATGATTACTCAAAAGGTGGTATACTTTCAGGCGTGCGTTTATATTTAAAACTTGCATTTAATAAATAAAGATAATGGACAGTGGAACCATTATCTTTGAAATGCTATTTCCAATATTACGCATACGCCACGTAGCCAGCGCTCAAGCTGCCTTTGAAGCCAAACAAATGAGCTGACCTTTTCAACTCTGGCCAGGATTGGTTGCTCCGGCAATCCCTGTGCCAATCCGTTTAGTAATTTGCGGCAAAAGGCATATACACACAAAGCTCAAAGAAAGGTAGGATATAGCAAAATCTACAGACTATAAATACCCGGTACTAGTAATCTTTAGTTTGGATTTTTTTTTAAATTAACTAACATATTTAAGAAAAAAATACATAATGTTTGAAAGCTTAATAGATCTTAACTTACATACTATTATAGGGTAGCATTAAAACCCCATTGAAGAAGGAGCCGATTTTCCAGACTGTTACTCTGGATGCTGGTGCTTTTCTTTTCCACCGCCCTAATCAGACCCAGACATACTATACATACCAGGAGGAACGTTTGCTGTTTGCTTTGCTGGCTGTTTTATGAGCTTAGTCCGTGTGCTTTACTACCCAATTAAGCCAGGAAATACATTTAGCAAACTAATGAATTATAAACATACACCCACACCCAAAAAGCATGAGAAAAGCAAGGCATAAGCATGCTTTGTCCCCTTATACATACATATATTTGTGATCATACTATGGTATGGAATCTAGTTCCACGGTATTGAGTTAATCACGAAAGCCCCACTAACTCTACCTCTCTACCAACGTAACCGATCTGCTGGTAAAAATTCACAAAACCCTGTTGTTTCCCCAACTACTCTATACATAGTTAAATAATTCAGATTCCATAGTGAACCAGTTAACTTTCCTCTTCGTTAGCTGGCGGTGGGGTGATGGGAAAGTTTTGGTGGATGACGACGCCACATCCGAGGTCCTCTAGCAGCACCAGGATGCAGTGCGCTGTGTATCCTTTTAAATGAAATTAAGCTAATTTGGGGAAACAGGCAGCAACGCGTCATCGTCGTACCAGGTCCTGGATATGGCCTGAGAGAGAGTGTAGGACTAAGTACATTGGTAAAAATTTGATAAGATTTTATTCTAAAATTATATAAGCTTTTAAATATAAGGTTGTCAAATATCTCCCTTCCGCCTTTTTGTCTTTTGAATTTCGCGGCTATGTACAAAGCGCTACAGAGCTCGTATCTGGCAACACTATACATAATTTAAAAGGTCTTGACATAACCTACAAAACGACGCTATGCATGATTAGTTTGGATATTGCGTTCACCAGTTATAGACGTGTAAACATGGAGTTCACTAACGCCGAAATTCGCGCTATTTTAAAGTTTTCCTTCGTTAAAGGCAAATCCGCTAGAGAAACGTTCCGTGAGATTAATGGGGTTTTGGGGGATGGTACTCTATCACTTCGAACCGCGGAGGAATGGTTTCGACGATTCAGAGCCGGTGAAAACGACACCATGGATAAGCCAGCCGGCGGAAGACCTGTGACGACAAATACCGATCAAATCATGGAATACATCGAGTTAGACCGGCATGTGGCTTCTCGTGACATCGCCCAGGAGATGGGAGTTAGTCACCAAACCATTTTAAACCATCTGCAGAAGGCTGGATACAAAAAAAAGCTTGATGTTTGGGTGCCGCATGATTTGACGCAAAAAAACCTTGTGGACCGAATCAACGCCTGCGATATGCTGCGGAAACGGAACGAACTCGACCCATTCTTGAAGCGGATGGTGACTGGCGACGAAAAATGGATCACATACGACAATATCAAACGAAAACGGTCGTGGTCGAAGGCCGGTGAATCGTCCCAAACAGTGGCCAAGCCGGGATTGACGGCCAGGAAGGTTTTGCTGTGTGTTTGGTGGGATTGGAAGGGAATCATCCACTATGAGCTGCTCCCATATGGCCAGACGCTTAATTCTACCATCTACTGCGAACAATTGGACCGCTTGAAGCAGGCGATCGACCAGAAGCGTCCAGAATTGGCCAACAGGAAGGGTGTAGTGTTCCACCAGGACAACGCCAGACCACACACTTCGTTGATGACTCGTCAGAAGCTACGGGAGCTCGGATGGGAGGTTTTATCGCATCCACCATATAGCCCGGACATAGCGCCAAGTGATTACCACCTGTTCCTGTCCATGACGAACGCCCTTGGTGGTGTAAAGTTGAACTCAAAAGAGGCTTGTGAAAAGTGGCTGTCCGAGTTCTTCGCAAATAAGGAGGGGGGCTTCTACGAGGGAGGTATTATGAAGTTGCCGTCTAGATGGAAACGGATTATCGAACAAAACGGCGCATATTTCAACTAAATCGGATCACTGTAACACTTTTTATAAAGCATTGAATAAAGAGCAAAAAAGCGGAAGGGAGATATTTGACAACCTTATATATGTATACCTTTCAGGCCACTTCTAAAAATTCTTAATCTTTTTTTTAATAATTCTTCATTTAATTTTTCCTCTGATTCCAATGTACTTTGCTTAGGAAAACCCATAACCACAGCCTCATGCATATGCAAGAAGAGCCCCTTGCTGCGTGGCAAATCAAAGTTGCCCCATATGTGGCCTGTTTTGTGCTATTTGCAGCACATGCTACACATCGGGTTGAACTTCCACCCACTCTTACATACCTTTACATACATATGTACATATGTATATAAAAACTCCTACCCTCTTTTTCCTAACAGTTACCTGTCCATCCGCTATCCTGCCAGGCTGGCTGGCTAGCTGGCTGGCTGGCTTGTTGGGCCGTGTATTGTAATTTATTATCCTGCATGGCAAAAAGGATTTTCATCAATTAATCATGCTGATGATGGTGCTGCTGCAGCTAGTAGACAACACTAATACAGCTACTATACTGGCACTGATTCGGATTCCCCCAACAACAGCACGCAGTACGTTGTCCAACTGTCCGCGTGTCCGCTTGTCTGCCTGTCCGTTATGCAGAGGTTGAGCAAAAAAAAAAATACCTTGAGCCACAAAAACTGATAAATTAGTCCAAAAACAGGTTTAACCTAAGGTCAAGATGACTAGATTCTTTTTTCTTCCAGTGCATATTAATCAACATAAATAACAGAAAGCGTTCAAGATGGCAGGTAATTGAATACAAATGGAGGTCCTAACTTAGTCCTAATCTTAATATTTTTTAAAACCAACCATAAACCTAAAATAATTTAATATTAAAGCCAGTAGTAGTAACCACTATTGGTGGCCTTGGCCCTACTGACTTCGAATGCCTTGTGTCCATGTCCTGTGTGATTTATGGAGTACTATGGAGGTGCTGCCTCCTTACTACTATGTCCTCAATATATGTACCTATATCCTAGCCAGTCAATGCACTCCCTCTTGACTCTCAGACTGGGGCATTTTAATTCGTTGGCAAGTAAATCAGCTTAAAGTGCATGAATGGCCATTTCATGGACGATTTCATCAATTATTCAAAGCCCTACTGCCCGACCTGGCTAAGTTAAGCTAAATTATTGCCTGGCAACGTAGCCAAAGCCATCGAATATATCGAGCGGAGCACTTTTTCAAATAGTTTATTATGCAAAATTTAATTTTAATAAACAAATAGGCCAAATGAAGGTGCCAGCCATTAGGCAGCTGGTTAAAAGGCCATTTCGTATCAGATTTCAACCATTGCAATGGCTAGGCCTGATTGATTGACTACTTGATTGATTGATTGATTGATTGATTGATTGACTCACTGACCGATGCTCAAATATTTGTTCATGTAAATTGTACTTTTTTCTTGTGTTTTTTTTTTTGGCAAAATATCAAAGGCTAAAGGATTATTTCCTGTCTGGTACTTGGTATATGGCCATATTATTGCCAATTTTCGGTTTTGAGATTTCAGTTTTGAGCTCTTTGGTCTTTTCTTTGCCAAAAAGTTCGAGTTAATGCGATTTGTGCACTTGCCCGAGAGCTTAAAGGGTCAACAGAATGGAGATAACCAATTTGTTGTGGCTCTCGATGCATACAGATTAGCTTCGGAATTAATAAGTGGCCAAGCAAACATCGACTATTAGGAAGTGAAGAGATGATTTCATTAATAAGAAAATCAATTCCAAAGAGTCTCAAGTGCTTTAAGTCTGTTTTGATTGGCTTTGAACTAAGCTGTTATTGATAGGGCTTAAATGGAAGTGGTAAAGGGTTGATTATTTATTTGGAAATAGGCTTAAACTCTAGGGGATTCAGTCATTAAAGTACTAGAAGTTTTTAGTCTTGAAGTACCGGATATTGATAGTTAAAGCTTTAAAAGAACTTTGAGTTTGTAAAAGCTATTTAAAAATCGTATAATCCTGCAAGTACCGGGTATATATAGTAAGAGATGGTAACCTTTATTGGTAGTAATGGGTATTGAAAGCTACTTCTTATAGAAGAAAAGCTTCTAAGCCTTCAAGTACCGGGTATAGATAGTAAGAGATGCCAGTCTTTAAGTACTGGGTATTCATAGTAAAAGGTCTTCTAAGAAGTACCGGGTATAAATAGAAAAAAATACCTCAAGTAGAATGATCTTTGTTAGCGTTCTCTAGAAAAACTGAAAGAAGTACTGGTTATAGATACCAAAGGAAAAAAGCCGTAAAGTTTAAGGATTAAACTTTTAACATCTTATAACATAATCTAGCATAATTTACTAATTAATCCTACTCCTAATTAAATTACGAAAATCACCTTCAAGCTTAACCCTTTAAGGTGCAATGATCTGGAAAATGTTTTATCTAAGAATTACCAAGTTAACTTCACCCTTTGGTGGCATTTTTGTGATGCTGCAGCATCTCTCCACGTGGAATAATTTAGCTCATTAGAGGCAGGCTCCTTTGGCCAGGACATGGCCTGGGCTTAGACTCCATCATCTTGCCAGTCAACTCTAGACTCTGAAGTGGCTTCTTTTCAGTCTCCAGCCTCCATGCTGATGATGATGATGATGAGGAGGCTAGATGAGGAGTGTCTCCACTCCAGTGGTTAGGTAAAGTTGGGCTGTGGGGTTAATTCGGGCCATAAATTTAGCTGACTGGGTGCTGCTACTGTTGCTATTTGGTAGTTGCATGCTGCAGACCCAACCGGGCCAACTAAGACCTGCCTCCTTGGCGCTGATATAATGTGACACCAGCTGCTTAATGTTTTGGTTAAAAGCATTCTAAGTGAAATGCAACAGGGCGGAGATACGACACTGCTTGCACTGCAATGGCGAAAACAAAAGGACGAAAAATGTTGCAAAAGGACGAGCAGGTCGGAGGTCAGGACGTGGCAGGTCTTGGGCAGGGCGTGGCTGGAGGCGTTGCCTCATTGCCTCATTCGGTCTGGCAATTTGCTTAAGCGAAAGAAGGCTGTAGCACATATGAGCCAAGAAGTGCCAAGGCACTCAACTTTTGGCCCACAGACAGTGGGTTCAAAAAGCAAAGTTTTGGTTAAAAAATAAAGGGTTTTTAGGGCCAGATTCTCTAAGGAATTATAATATTTTAATCAAACCTTATAGAAATGTACAAAGTTTCTTTGGAAATTATTTTAAAAGTAAGACCTAAGCTTATATTTCTGAAACCCCTCTAGTTAGGATATTACTGATTGTTTAGTTATATGATAGCTATATGTTATAGTAGCCCGATCTTGATCATTTTTAGTTATAGGGTTCCTATGAAGATGTAAAGTATGCCTACCAAGTTTGAAGTTATTAGCTTAAAAATAGAGAGACTAGTTCAAGTTTTAAATATTATGCGGACAAACGGACACGCGGACATGCTTATGTCATCCATTTTCGAAATAATTGGACATATATAACTAATTCATACCATTTCTAATAAAGATAAGATGAATATTTAACTAGTTTGGAGTTATTAGCTTAAAAACTTAGTTAGCAATTCTTACAGAAACTATTTCACGGACAAGCGGACACGCGGACAAGCTTATATTACCTTTTAACGAAAATATGTGTCATATATGACCAAATCATTAAATTTCTAGAAAAGATGATACCAAATCTTACAAGTTTGGAGTTATTTATTTTAGAAACCAGTAAAAAATTCATAAAATTCTTATATAATTTTTTATCCCCTACAAATCCCATCACACCCACTGTGCCAAGTGTGGCAAAGAAGTTTTGTTTGGTTTGCTGCTTTTGCCAGCGGCTGTTGTGGCAACATCATCATCATTCATTTGCGCCCAGGTGCGTTTTCGTGTGCACTCTGCTCTTCCGCCCCAGCCCAGCCCAGCTCAGGTTGCCGGTTGCACGTTGCAAGCTGCTTGTGTGCGAGTCTCCCAAGCTTGCCCCATGCCGCTTAGTTTGTATTTGGTTTTTGGGGTTTTTGGGGTTTTTCTTCGCGGTATCTGTTGCATACCTGGCGGCGTCTCCGCCATTCCGCGGCTCCTTGTGAACTGAATCCTGGATCCTTGTTTGTTATTCTTAGAACTTGTTCTGGATTCCGCTTGGATGCCTTTCCCT